>NC_141154.1:87624239-87795072 GCF_053477565.2 Lygodium microphyllum
GGTTCTGATACCTTCTGTTTAGCTTCTCTTTTGTTCTGATTTTCTTCTATATGAAGTATGGATTGATGATTGATGAAAGTTTAGGTATTTTGAAAGCTTATTGAATAGTTTTTTATATTTTGGAATGGTTTTAGTATGAGTTATGAGGTTCTGATGTTCTCTGTTGGCCTTCTGTAACCCTCTGATGAACTTCTATAGAGCTTATGTCTCTGCTTTGTTCATGTTCTGTTCTGTTCTATAGATCTTCTGTAAGTGTTCTATGGAATGAGGGTGTCACTTTGAGAAAGTTTTCTAATGTTTGGAAAGGATGAATCTAAGTTCAAAAGAGCTAAAACAAATGGAAGAAGTAGATGTTGAAGACTGAAGAGCAAACTGAAGTGACAGAGATAGAAGTGAGCTATGAAGAGACACAATAGTGGCTCTGGTTCCCTTTCACACCTCCCATGCCTCTTGGGAGGTGCATCCACGACCTAAGAAGGTTTATTGAGAATGATTATTAAGTATTGTAGTGAGGAGATGATGTACTATTGATAGAGAGAGTGTGTGTATCAGAGATAGTCAATTCTATTAAAAACAATGTGTCTATCTATGAGAGATTGAGAGAGAAAACTATGAAGACAATGAAGATGAATACTATGTGATTATTTCCATTCAAAAGTGGTGTGTTCTTTTATGTTTCTTGTTCTATTGATGGATTCTATGAATATGCTAAATATTATCATTGATTCTATTAAATTCGTGGGAGATATCTACTATGATGCTACGTGAAGATTTGTTCTTTTCTTTGTTGTGGTTCTCTGAAGGATGAAATAAAAGCTTGTTGATGTTACAAGATATATTTTCTTGCAGTAGAAACCCCTTTTCCTTGGTGTTCCTCTTGAGGCTCCATGTTTTTGGTGTGCAGTCGGGGAAACTTGCCATCAACGAGCATCAAAAGAGGTTGAAAATTAAGGAAATGGCATTACCAAGAAGAGGAAAACTTAATGGATGCTTGCAAAGTTCCTTCTTCCACTGAAGAGTTGGATATTCTCATTATCAAAGCCACTTTCTACAAGAAGTTCATCCCACAATGACGGAAACATATTACCATCATGATGCAAGCTCTATGTGGTAGACTATTTCCTCTTCCTGTTGAAGCAACAGAAACTTGCATCTTGGTGGCAAATTGTTTATGAACAAACTAAAGGGTAGAAACAGAGAGAATGACCATCCATGGAAGATTTGACATTCATTGAGAAGTTTCCAGACATCATCAAGTGGGCAATCGTGAAGAAGCTTCAGGAGTTGTGGTGAGTGGAGGTTCATGAAAACAAGAAAGAAAATATTTGAAATTTGTTCGTGGATGCTCAACAACAAGATACATGGGATGCTTGGTGTTCTGATAATCTTCTATTTGTCCAATTAGCAACCCACTGGAAGTTGGTAGACAGAGTGTTCTTTACAACATACACTATTGAAACCATCAGAAGATGGCATTATTATAATGATAGCACAACAACGATCCTAAGAAGAATGAGTTTTGATACTTTCAGAATGGAGTATCTCCTCCTTTGTAGGAAAGAAGGAAGTATTCCATTCCAGAAGGGGATACTTCCATTCGAAAACCTTGTGCAAGTGATCCAAATGCTGCTCCAAAGTTTTGCTGTAAATCAACACATCATCAATATAGATGATTACAACGTCATCCAGAAAATTAATAAAAACTTTATCCATTAGTTCACAAAAAGTAGCTGGTGCATTAGTAAGCCCCTTGGGCATAACCAGCCATTCATAACTGTCATAACGACTTCTAAAAGCTGTATTTTCTTCATCCCCTTATGCTATCGTGATTTGATGATATTCGGAACGTAAGTCGAGACGTGTGAAAAATCTGGCTCCCTGAAGCCGATCCAATAAATCATCGACTACGGGAACAGGATACCTATTTCTAACTGTAGATTTATTAACAGCACAGTAATCTGTACATAAACGGAGTGACCGGTCCTTTTTTTTAACAATAGAAGTCCCCATGGCGACTCAAGGTCCCCTTCCTAGTCAAATTCTTCTTGGAAATATTGATGATAGGCCAGCAAATGTAGTCCCATTGCCAATTTTTAAGGGAGAGTACAATGAAGACCCCGATCTTCATGTAGCAGAATTTATGGTAGCATGTGTGGCTAACAATGCCAGAATCCGTGAGCATTGGTTAGTGATATTCCCCGCCACTTTCAAGGGTGCGGCATTTCAATTGTATGAAAGACAGGTAGCATGAAATTTTGGCACATGGGACGACCTAAAGTTGGCCTTCATCACTAAATTTAGGTGTGAGGTTTTGAAGAGCAAATGCGAGAGGAGTTCATGAACCTAAGTCAGTCCTCTGGAGAAAGAGTAGAAGCTTATGTCTCGCGAATGGAATCCATCCTGAAGAGATAGACCAATCATCATTTGGATGAAGGTATCCAAAAAGGAGTGTTCCTCAGATGCCTACAACCAGAAGTGACAGATGATTTTTTATGTCGAGAAGTGCTTAAAAATAGCCAAAAATTACAAATATCAGGGGAAAAATAGACTTCCTCGAAGGCGGCGGTTGCGATTAGTACGATTTTAAGCGGCAAGTCCCTAAAGTGCTTATTTTCATGGAAATCAAACGGTGACGGATGGCCGAGCTGGAGTTTTCCTAGATGCAAAATGACGTCAGGAATCCAATGCAAGTCTCGAATCTCCATTCCAAGGTCGTTTGATCCCTCATTTAATCCCCGCAAGGTTCAGGGTTGTGAAGCAGCTACTACATCTAGAAGCCAGGAAAAGGGTGACGGGGCCCAACTTTGTAGATTTTGACATCATGAAACCACCCGTCCAGACGAATCTCGAATTCGATGTCGTTTGCCCCTCCAAAAACGAAAAAACCACTTGCGAGAAGTGTGAAAGCAAAAGGCATGAACTAGATAATTGGAGTTTTAAGATTAAGCTCTAATTGAGAGCTTAAATGAAACTCACAATTTGAAATGTTGTTGGGGGGGGAGGGGGTGTCAGTTTTTTGCGCCCAAATTTTTCCCCCATTCTTCATCGTTTTCCAATCGGTGGAAGAAGGAGGAATCCTCTTGGCCCTGAGATGCTTCTATTCTTCACCCTCCATCACCAAAAACGGATCAAGGAATGATGCAAAGGGATAAAAAACAGTCTTTCTCTCTCCTCCCTCTCTCTCCTGCATAGAGGCAATTCATGTGCAAGAAATCAAGAAGAAGAGGGGCTGTGATCGGATTGCTTCAAGATGAAGAGGAGGCTGAGGAAAGAGGTTCAGCACTGAAGAATGGTTGCCGATCGGTCTATGGGCTACCTAGAATAATTATTAAAAAACCCACAACCACGCAAGACACGCGGTATGCTCCAATTTTATGAAGATATTTGCTTGTTTTGTTGTTTCATGGTCCAAATGTTGTTCATATGCAATGAATTTTTATTTGAATCTTGTTTACATCATGTTTAAGGGCTGTAACTACAGAAATACAGAACCCGTAATGATTTAGAGCCATTATTAATTTTTTAAAACTCGCAAAATGTCATTTTTCAATGGAAATTAGTGGTTTTTTCAATTTTGAGTTGGGAAAAAGGAATGGAAATGGGATAAAATCAGAGAAAATGTTAAGTTTCATTTAAAATAATAAGCCAACACAAATAAATCAGAAAATATCTATTTTCCATGAATAATAAATAGGAAAAAATAGCAAAAAATAGGAAAATTTAGGATTTTCACTCTCAAAAAATATGAAAAAATAATATGTATGTGCATGAATGTTTGGCGAGGTTAAAGCATGAGGTCAAGCCTCAGTTTGGCCTCATCCTTTGTGTTATAGTGCATGTTTATTGTTTTTTACATACAAAAATGATACAAAACCACCATTTACACCTATGCACCATAGCAACACCTAAACGGTGAGGGGGGGATAAAGTTTGTGCGACGATCTAATTGCTGAAAAGCTACAAATTCTGATTTCTCTCTTTATGCATAGCGTTTAGGGATCGTTCCATAATTAAATATAGGCGACTAGTAGCACGGAAGTTCCAGTGCTAGTCCCTAAAGTAGCGTAGCACGTAATGCTTAGTTAAAATTCATGAAAGGGCTGTTTTCCGCACCTCACATGGCTGGTCACTGAGAGGACAGGAAACCCAAGCTGTAGGGTTAGACGGGTGCTTCCAGACATCATCGAGCGATGGATCTAAGGAAGGGTCCTCTACATAGGATATTTATCAGATAACCTTGAATGAGCCGATAGAGCCTCATGATCGAATAAGAGACGCGGACGTTATTGAGCTGGATCTTGGTATGTTAAATGATTCGTGACAAATTAAATTAGGGTCCATGCTTAGTTCGAAAGAAAAAGAGGATTATGTGTCCTTAATTCGAGAGTTCCGTGATATTTATGCTTGGAGCTATGACGAACTTCAGGGTATTCCTCTCAGTCTAGCTGTGCATACTATTCCTGTAAAGGAAGGTACCTGCCCTGTACGTCAGAAAGTAAGGCATATGCCTTTTGAATTAAGGGACAGGTTGTACGAGAAACTATAGAAGTTGCGTAAAGTAGGTTTGATCTTCCATGTTCAACATACAAAATGGTGCTCACCAGTTGTGATCAGGAAGAAGAAGAATAATCAAATCCATCTTTGTGTAGACTTTAGAGAGCTGAATAAACAGACTGTTAAAGATTACTACCCGTTGCCGTTTATTGACCAAATTTTGGATCAACTAGCGGGTAGGGAAATATATTCTTTCATGGACTTCTTTGTAGGGTATAACCAAATGGCGATCGTTAAGCAAGACAAGCTAAAAACGATGTTTATTACAGTCTTTGGTACCTTTGCATACCATGTGATGGCATTTGGGTTGTGTAGTGCACCTAATAAAGAACAGCCGATAAGACCTTTGGTGACATCTTCCCAGAGGAGCTAAAAATATTCATTAACGATCTGGGGGCAGCCACCATAAGGGATAGATAGTTGATCATTTTGCGGAAGTGTTTTGAGTGTTGTTGCATACAATTTTGCATAGCTCTTGACCCACAGAAGTGCATCCAAGTTCGGGCACTACATTCTTTATGAGACGGTGGTTTTTTATACGAAGGCGGAAGGGCTTTGATTGTTATTGAATAAATTACAGTCGCCTGACCATTTAGCAAAGTGGTTAATCACTTTTCAGGAATTTGATTCTGAGATTAAGAGCAAGCCGCCGAAGCTTCAGGGCATTGTAGAGTGTCTTGTGGATTTTGAAGAGCCAAAAGAGGCCTTGGCTAAAGGAAGTGACATGGAGACTTTGTTCAAGATTGATACGGTATCTATTCCCTCCTGGTATGCTGCTATAACGCACTATCTTTCTACGGGAGAGACTGGAGCTACTTTATCAAAATTGGAGAAGATGAAAATTAAACAGCAGGCATTAAAATTTTCCTCGATCGCAAGCACATTATATCGGCAAGGTGTTGATGATATTTATCGTCGATGTGTGATGCCTGACGAGGTTCCTTTATTCGGAAGAGTGCCATGACTCCGCTTGTGGAGGGCACTTTGCTGGGCAGTTAACGGCACAGAAAGCTTTAAGAGCTGGATATTGGTGGCCGTCCATCTTCCAAGATTCATTTGACTATGTCAAGAGATCTGATACATGTCAAAGACATGATAGTCGAGAGAATAGGAAGCGTCCACTTACACCTATCATGGCTATCCTTCCATTTGAGAAGTGGGACATTGACTTTATGGGTCCTATCACCCCATCATCTACTACTTAGAAGAGGTATATTATAGTAGCAATTGATTACTTTACAAAATGGTCAGAAGCACGGGCGACGAGGCAGGACAATGCAAAAGAGACTGCCAGTTTCCTACTTGAGCAAATTATCTACCGTTTCGGTCCGCCAAAAGAAATAGTATCGGACTGTGGAACTCACTTTTTAAATAAAGTGATTAAAAGCCTGACTGAAGCATGGAAAATTACGCATAACAAGATGACCCCCTATAATCCGCAAGAAAATGGACAAGTCGAAAGTACCAATAAGTAGCTTGTGGGTATCCTATCCAAGATAGTCTCTGAAAAGAAGCGGGACTGGGATACAAAATTATATGTGGTAGTTTGGGCATATAATACGACGTTTAAACGAGCCACTGGCCACATCCCATTCAAATTAGTTTACGGGGAGGAGTGTGTATTGCCCTTAGAAATTGAGTTTTCGACCATTAGATTCTCAATCAATCATTCTCTGGGTGATGAAGATGCCCTATTTGAGCGGTTTACGACTATAGCCCACTTGGACAAGCTCAAATTACAGAGTTTGTTACACTAGGAGGTAGCTAAACATCAGATGAAACAGTTGCATGATCTAAAAGCGAAGAAATATACTTTTAAAAAGGGGCAGTTAGTTCTGTATTACGATGCACGTAGAGAGTTATTTCCACGAAAGTTGGAACCTCGATGGGATGGCCCTTACAAGATAGTTCGGATAGGTAAAAATAAGTCCACAGTTCTATTAGCTAATCTACAAGGGGTGGAATTTAAGGATAAGATTAATCTTAATAAGATTAAACCTTATTATTTCTAAGTATGTTAACGCGGAAAAATACATTGCAGGTCTATGCTGGGGCTGATTAGAGACCTACAAGAGCGCTTAAATTGGTTGATGGGGTGGTTAATTTCTTATTTGGAGCACCCATATCTCGAGCAAAGATATCATCAGGGGAGGCTTATCTGGTGGAGCAAGGGATATAAAGTGATTGAGCAAGAAGACGGTACCTTTGTGTGGGAAATTAAAGTTTTCTACCATCATTGTTTACAAATCTTAACAAGAATCCCTGTTGAGTTTAATGAAGAAGGTGCGATGGAGCCGTCAGTTCATCCTCTAAATATGTCAAACTTTGACTATCATAATTACGAATAGGGGAGTTCTTGATGGCTGGCTATGTAAACCCATTATGGACGTATACATTATACTTTGATGGAGCATCCAGGGGCCCTAATGGAAAAGGAAGTGTTGGAGTAGTTATCCGAGACCCCTGACGTAGAGTCACAATGAAATTAGCTGCTTATCTCGGGGTAGGATTCACTAACAACATGGCCGAGTATAAAGCCCTGATTATGGGATTGAATATTGCTAAAAAATGTGGTATTAGGCAGTTGTTAATAAAAGGGTATTCCCTGATTATGGGATTGAATATTGCTAAAAAAGGTGGTATTAGGCAGTTGTTAATAAAAGGGTATTCCCAAATGATCTTAAATCAACTCGATGGGACATATACAGTCCGAAATCCTCTCCTCCGTATGTATCATTGAACTTCTATAACCCTATTTGATGAATTTGAGAGCATATCTCTTCAGCTGATTCCATGTTATTGGAATCTATTTGCGGATTCATTAGCTATTTTTGCTTATGAGGAGGACCTCTTCTTCAACTGTGGTCCTAGTCCGGATGTTGCTATTGATAATGAGACAGGACCTGGTCGCTTGTGGGGGATGTTATCAGACCACGTGTTATATGGAAGGTGATGGTTGATATGGGTGATGCAAAGAGTAGCCAAGACCCATCTACCGCTATTATCTTGGACCCATAGGTTGATCCGACGACATGTTATGCGTACCCCTCTTGCTATATATGTAGGAGGTATGGGCCATAATTTGATGCATTTAGTTTAGGGCTGAGAGCCCTATTTTTCCCCTTGGAATGGAGTGTATTTGAGTATATCTGCCTTCTTCCAAGGAGGAATCTCTATGAGCTGTTTTGTTTGATTTCATTAGGCCAAGAGGGCCAGTTGCTTTAAGTAGTTAATGTCTGATTTCTTTAGGCCAAGAGAGCCAGTTATTTTCAGGTTTTAATAATCTCTCTCTTTAGGCCAAGAGGGCCAGTTAGTTTGCAGTGAAAAGTGCTATTTCTTTAGGCCAAGAGGGCCCTATCTCTATTTGGTGCAGGTACGTTTAATGCTTTGCTGTTTTAGTGATTGCACAATACAGGTTGACGAAGTCGCTGGAGGGAGGCGCTACTGCAAAGGAGCTTCTTGTGGCCATTCCAAGTGGTTTCGTCCCCTTTTCGAGTTTTTTCCCTTAAGGAATTAATGGTATATGTGCGGTTGAGGATTACTTTCTTTTGTTTGTTGGGGACCGGCACTTGAGGCATGAAGTCCCAGGTTTAGGCTCTGTATGTCTAGGAGAGGTCTGAGTAGTCATTGCCTCTTCCAAGGCATTGTCAAGCATTAAAAGACCTGTTTCAAATGGGAGTTCTAGTGACCTTGTTCTGCCAGTCCGCTAGGCAACCGTTCTAGGAGTTCTTGTTTACTTGTGAGGCAATTAGAGAAGCCTACTAAAATAATGATGGAAGGAGACAAAACCCTAAAGATCTGAAAGACAATATATGGATATACGGAGGTGTGTAAAAAGGGGTTTGACCCCTATAAAAATAGAAAAGGAAAGAAAGAAAAATCCTTGAGCTGTTGTTTATCACCTTGCGAAGGCCTGGTAGGTTCTTGGGGATGAGACAAGATCCGGGGCCGATGCCTTGTCTTCCTAGGGGTGGCAACTAGCTGAAAAGCAAAGAAAATAAAAGAAGGTTGGAGCAAAAATAAAAGTGAGCGTTAGAAAAGGATTAAGTGTCGCCTCGTGAGGGCTTGGTAGGTTTTTGGGTACCGATACAAGACCCAAGGCGGATGCCCTGTTCTCCTTGGGTCACTACGCTCAGCTCCCTCCTTTTTACACACCCGAGTATGGAAAAATAAAAACCTAAAAGAAGAGTAATGTGCTAAAAAAAACTATTTCTTGATCAAGCTATAGGGGTTTTCGCCTAGTAGGAGCTCCTGGTTGAGTTGTCCTTAGTTAGGTAGGTAGGTCGGACCACCACTTAGGGCAACCTCTTTGATAGTTCTTTTTAGTTTGATCGTGTTAGAGCAGTCGGTTAGTGACTAGCTTTGGGCCTTCTATCAGATTATGCTAGGCCTACTCCTCATGGATTTCATACCTTAGTTTTGTTAGCGGATAGGGTATGAGTTGTAATGTGTTGTGGTGTATTTTTTGTATCAGCTTGATGCTCCCTTTTTTTGTTTATGTGTATATCTATTCGTGGGATTCGACGGGCTGAGTCGCCCTATCTCGTGGTCACCAATGACAAATGATTTTTTATGCCGAGAAGTGCTTAAAAATAGCCAAAAATTATGAATATTAGGGGAAAAATAGACTTCGTCGAAGGTGGCGGTTGCAATCAATACGATTTTAAGCGGCAAGTCCCTAAAGCGCTAGTTCTTATTTTCATGGAAATCAAACAGTGGCGGATGGCTGAGCTGGAGTTTTCCTAGATACAAAATGACGTCAAGAATCCAACGCAAGTCTCAGATCTCCATTTCGAGGTCGTTTGATCCCCCATTTAATCCCCACAAGGTTCGGGGTTGTGAAGCAACTAATGGATTTGAAAGCCGGGAAGAGGGTGACAGGGCCCAACTTTGTAGATTTCAACGTCACGGAACCACCCGTCAAGATGGATCTCGAATCTGATGTCGTTTGCCCGTCTAAAAGCGAAAAAACCACTTACCGAAAGTGTGAAAGCAAAAGGCATAAACTAGATAATTGGGCTTTTAAGCTTAAGCTCTAATTGAGAGGTTAAAAGAAACTCACGATTTGAAACGTTGTTTTGGGGGAGGGGGGAGGGAGGTCAGTTTTTTTGCACCCCATTTTTTTCCCCATTCTTCATCATTTTCTGATCGATGGAAGCAGGAGAAATCCTCTTGGCCCTAAGATGCTTCTATTCTTTGCCCTCCATCGCCGAAAATGGATCAAGGAATGATGCACTGAGCAAAGAGATAAAAAACCAATCTTTCTCTCTCCTCCCTCCCTCTCCTGCATAGAGGCAATTCATGTGCAAGAAATCAAGAAGAAGAGGGGCCGAAGAATGTTTCAAGATGAAGAGGAGGCTGAGGAAAGAGGTTCAGCACTGAAGAATGGTTGCCGGTCGGTTTGTGGGCTGCCCAAAATAATTATTAAAAAACCCGCAACACGCAAGACACGCGGTATGCTCCAATTTTATGAAGAAATTTGCTTGTTTTGTTGTTTCATGGTCCAAATGTTGTTCATATGCAATGAATTTTTGTTTGAATCTTGTTTACATAATGTTTGAGGGCTGTAACTACAGAAATACAAAACCCGTAATGATTTAGAGCCATTATTAATTTGTTAAAACCCGCAAAATGTCATTTTTCAATGGAAATTAGTGGTTTTTTCGATTTTGAGTTGGGAAAAAGGAATGGAAATGGGATAAAATCAGAGAAAATGTTGATTTTCAGTTTAAAAAATAAGCAAACACAAATAGATCAAAAAAATACCTATTTTTTATGAATAATAAATAGAGAATAATAGCAAAAAATAGGAAAATTTGGGATTTTTTCTCAAAAAAATGGAAAAATAAGATTTATGTGTGTGAATGTTTGGTGAGGTTAAAGCATGAGGTCAAGCCTTAGTTTGGCCTCGTCCTTTGTGTTATAGTATGTGTTTATTGTTTTTTACATACAAAAATGATACAAAACAACTATTTACACCTATGTACCGCAACAACACCTAAACGGTGAGGGGGGGATAAGGTTTGTATGATGATCTAATTGCTGAAAAGATACAAATTTTGATTTCCCTCTTTATGCATAGCATTTAGGGATCGTTCTATAATTAAATATAGGCGACTAGTAGCACGGAAGTTCCGGTGCTAGTACCTAAAGCAGCGCAGCACGTAACACTTGGTTAAAATTCATGAAAGGGCTGTTTTTCGCACCTCACATGGTTGGTTTTTTAATCATAAAATGATTGTGCACAGTCGTCATACACCTTGTATCAAGCATATCACGTGGTATCTCCTCGAATGCATTGCAATTGATTGATAAACTTTGACCAACGCTAAGAGGACAAGAAACCCAAGCTGTAGGGCTAGACAAGGCTTCCGTTGGGGAAAGTTTTGTGAGGCAAATCAAAATCTCCTGGAACGCTGAATTATGAAAGAGTGGAGTTTGTGGAATGTTATATGTGTTAGCGACACATCTTGGGGCTAATGCCCAAGGTGTAGGAGAGTTGCAGTGGAGCCGCGGCAATCAGCCGAGAGGTGGTTCCCTATGTGTGTATTACGAGGCATTATACCTATATGTTATGGTATCTCCCTCTGAGGAGAAGGGAAGATACATGTTGGACTACATATTGGATACAAACGCAAAATCATCATAAGCATTTAGTGCAAAGTGAGTTTTAGATGCTCCTAGCCCGTGAGGTCGTGTACTGGGGTTGTCTGTCGTATGCATAAGGTCCGGCTAGTACCATAGCTAGTGCCGGCCTATTTTAGGTCCCATCAAGAAGTTTGCAAGCTCGTGGAATTAAGAAGACCAATCAATCTGCAAGCTGTAGTGGAAGGTGCAAGATTGTATGACGAAGTTGAAGCAAGGTTGTCAATGACACTAGGAAGAGGAGTCTTACCTCCTTCCATGCCAGGAATGGTATACCCACCAAATGTAGTCCCATGGACATTTCCCTACCCCTATTCCAAGATGCAAATAGTGCCGCAATATAATGCATCTAATCCACAGTGGCCGCAAACGACAATGCCTCAAATGATGGTTCAACCACAACAATAGTGGCCTCAAACAGTTCCTCCAATGGTAACTCAACAACAATGGAACCCTACCCACTGGAATCAACAACCCCAAGTCTCAAAAGGAGCTCAGAATTAGAACCAGAATAGAGGACCTCCTAGATCAACCCAACTCGTGTATGCAGTAATTACAGAAGCTTCCCAAAATCCTACTACAAGTACATCAGGAGGTGAAAATTTGAAGGACTACCAATCCAATTCAGTCTCAAGTATCAAAAAAGAGCTTATGGATGTAATCACAGAGTAGCTACAGACGCTGAAGGTGAATACCACCAATATATCCACTCTTGCAGGAGGTGGGAGAGATTTGATGTGTTCTAATACATGGTGTGGAAAGTGCCATCAAGTGGGACATTTAGCCATTGAATGTACCCAAAAACCAACCATTCCTGGAGCCTTTTGTTCCTACTATTTGAGGAAGAATCATACAGAGGATATCTGCTCTCTGAAAGAGATGCATGAACGAAGACAGAAAGACGAAAATGCAAGATTCAACTTACTAGAATCCAAAATGACAACACAGGACATTGGACCAAAGCCTAGGGAGTTTGGTCCTAATTTTGGTCTAAGGAGGTTTCCCTCTCAAAGTTACAGAGGACAACAGCCTGGTGGTGGTCAGAGATCAGAGGTGGAATGTTACAGATATGGAGAAAAGGGTCATATCGCCCCAAATTGTCCAAACCCTAGAAGATTTGTGGATTACAAGCCCTTATGTAGCTGATGCAAAGGAGAAGGCCATACTACAAAAGACTGTCCAAGTCCAGCCCCTATGAAATCTACTTCTAATACCCAATAGACCTGCTTCCAATTTGGTGGAATACTGCAAAAGACTGTCCAAGTCTAGCCCCTATGAAATCTACTTCTAATACCCAATAGACATGCTTCCAATTTGGAAGTGGCCGCAATAACGTGAGCAAAGAAGGGAGAACTAGTAGTTCCAAAAGAGAACGTTCCTTCTGCCAAGACGGTGAAGTTCAACCTCCCTTAGGAAAAACAAAACAATGCAATCCAAAATAAGGAAGTACAGAGCACCACAGAGCCACAGAGAGCTACAGAGACAGTTGTAGAGGTAGGACCCAAGGTCCAAGAAATAGAGGATAGAGAAGTGCATCGTCATGAAGAAAAAGCGCAGATGTTTCTACTCCTGGAAGAAAAAGGAAAGATAAAAGTGGGTGTGGCCCCATTTCCTAGTCGATTGGAAAATCTTGTGGATCCTATCAAAGAGTATGATTTGGTCAAAGACCTAGACACCTTTAAACCAAACCTAACATTCCAACAATTGCTAATGCTATCTCCTACTTGCCCAAAAAGATTCAAAAGCATCTTGACAAGGAGACGCAGACTAAGGATTGCTCCCCCAACAACAACAAAGTCCAACAGAGCCTCAGAACCTGTGAAGGAAGTGGATGTGGCTAACACCTTCCTAGATCCTCGAAACCCAAGGACTAGTGTATGGATAGAAGGATGCTCTATTTCATATGCATTGATTGATGGTGGCTCATTAGTAAACATAATAACAGATGTGACAATGAAGGATCTAGGTTTGCAAGGAATTAAACCTACATAGTGGCTTATCAAATTGGCAGACCAAAGTAGAATTAAACCATTAGGCATCCTCCCATACATAAAAACAACCCTGGCAGGAAGAGACCATTGGCTGACATATTTGGTGGTCAAACCAAATTCTTATGGGACCTCATACCCTCTGTTGTTGGGAAGACCTTGGCTTTTTAAAGTAAGAGCTAGGACGGACTGGTTCAAAGGCACCCTAACCCTAGGCAGAGGACCCAATAAAGTGGCGTTGAAATTGTATGGATCACAAAAAGGCAATGGATACACATCCATCGAAGTCATAATAGACTCCCCCAATGAAGTAACAGATGGTACATCGGGAGATGAAGAGGTTTTTAAACAGATCTTTCCCAAGAAAACAGAGGCACATTCCCTAATAATGGGCACTGTAAGCCAACTATCAAAGGAAGCAAAGTCTTTGTCCATGGGAGAATACCTCCTGCCTCAACCCGAATTGACTTCTGAAATCACCTCTGACAGCAAGATAAAAGCATGGATGCACTATTATCCTTATTACATGGCATTCGTAGAGATAGAATCATAGTCAAAGACAAGGACAAGGACAAAGCCAGAGATAGAGGCAGAAACAGAAGTAGACACAGATACGGAGAACCTATTCTTCTCCTATAGAGCCTCTACAACAGAAGCACAAACAAAGCCTCTAGAGGATGAGGATGAAAATGATGAGGAAGAAAATGAAATAGGTTATGAAAGTGCAGATGAAGAAGTTCCTCTGAAAGTGAACGATCTTGTTGATGTCCCTACAAGGACCTCAGAGGCTGAAGATCTTGAGGTGTTGGATGGAATGACCATGGTTCCATTTGGATTGACCAATGGATCACAAAGTATGCAGAATAATCTGCATAAGCAATGGATCAAAGGTATAAAAATTAAGTTCACCAATGGCTCCTGTCTCCCTGACCATTCATTTTGGAGAAAAGATGATGATGATGCCCCTTGTCAATAGAAGCCAGAGCCATGGCTTATAGAAGGTCCATGCTATGTGACATTCCTAGACGCATCCTCTGAAGATGAATCCCTAAGTCCATAAGAAATCACCACTCACACAAAAATAAAAAAAGCTCTGATACCCTTCCAACAATCTCAACAAACAAATGAGTCATCTGTTCAGAAGGAGGATACTGGTTCTAGTGGAATATCAGACGATGGCACTACTCCCTTGAAGGAGTCAGACCTCTATCCTGAAGCAATCTGTGGGACATTTATCCACAAAGGTGAAGGTGAAAGGCAAGTGGCATTCCTAGATACTGACGATATTGAACGTCACTTGAAAGTGGGTCTCAATCTTCCAGAAGAAGAACTAGTGGTCCTGCAAGACCTACTAAAGGAGAACTTAGACGTGTTTGCTTGGTCATACAAAGACCTAAAGGGGATTGATCCTACAATTTTTCAACACCACATCAATCTAGAGCCTGATGCTAAACCTGTGAGGTAGAGACAAAGGTGTATGAATCCTAATTTTTTAGCTCTAGTAAAGGTTGAATTATTGAAGCTCCTTGAAGATGAGTTCATTTATCACATGGTTAATAGTGAATGGGTTTCGCTCATTGTGGTTGTATCCAAGAAGAACGGGAACTTTAAATATGTGTGGACTTTTGAAAGCTGAACTTGAAGACGAAGAAGGATCACTTTCCCATCCCTTTCACAAACCAATTGTTGGACACAGTGGCAGGCCATGAGCTCTATTCCCTCTTGGATGGATTCAACGGATATAACCAAGTGCCAGCACCGAGTGGGATACACGGTTGCACCATCAAATGTGCACAAGGCATACAACCTTTGCACAAGTGAATGTGAGGATTACGGGTGGGTTGAGTGTGACTGGTGTTTCTCCTCAATCAATTCCGAGAGGTGAGGTTGAGGGACGTTACAATAATTGGAGTTAGGTATGTTTCTGTTTCCCTATGCACACACGGGACAAGTCTCTGCCATCGTCACAGGACACGTCACCCTGTTTTGTGCACTGCACTATAAGGCTTCCTGGCCTTCCTGCTTGCACCTATGCCTGATGGGTGGAACACACGAATGCACCATCAGTTGTGCACACTGGCATACTCCCTCCCAATCACTTTTCCCTTGTTCAGTTCTACACCAACCGCCGTGAGTTATGGGATTTCATACTTATTCATTGAGCAATGTGCATCATGGGGTGAGTGACTGTTCTATCATCCTCTTGAGTGCCCGTGAGCTAAGAGTTCTATTCTTCGTCATCGACACTTGAATCGACAGACTTTATCGACACAGCTACATCCTTGGGTGTTGTTGCATGGTCCCTGTCATGCTGGATGTGTTTTGTGGTGTGCCTTGGTCCCTCCTATTGTCCGACGACGGCTTTGATCTTTTTAATCAACAACGACGGTTCCCTTCAATCATTTACGAAATGGGCCAAGTGTTCCTACCTCTACCTTTTTGTTTGCAAGTGCATGTTATGTCTTAAGTGTGGGGACACCAACGCCCAGTCGGTTGACAAGTCCACGGCCGTGTCGATCAATCTACCCTAACCAGTAAGGTCTTAAGTGTGGAGATGCGTCCCTGTGCATCTGATGTACATACCCCCTGCATATGTCATTACCCAATCATGCGTGTCTACCACATCCTAGTTCTGCCCTGATGGGGTCCCTTCCTCACCCACCCACCCTCATACCCCCTATTGTCGAGGCCATTTTCCTTGTGGTTGCTTTTATTGTACAATTTTTTCATTTTCTATGTGGACATACCCTACGTTCACCAAACTCTTGATCCAACCTTATAGCCCTATTTTTCCCTTCAAATGACACACTTTTCCTTTTTACATCCCCCTGTTCTGGCTTACCATTTTTGCGTTATTAATTTTTGAAGCTTTTCCCACACAATTGGATGTATCTCCATGCGAACATGCTCTTCTCATTTCAAAATGGTGATCCGACATACTAGCCCTCTCCTACGCCTTCCCCTCGACATTTTTCATTTCACCCACCTGTTATTTTGATGTAGGGTTTTTCCGTGATTCATTTTTGTGCGGTTTCGTGTCTTTTTCATGCATATTTTTTTACATTTTTCCATGTGAACCTGTCCTATTCTCCTCAGAATTCAATTCTGACTAGATAGCCTTATCCGACCACCCCTCTTGCACAATTCTCCTTTTCCTTCCCCCCTGTTTTGCCCTGTGGATTTTTTGTTATTAATTTTTATTGGTGTTTTTTAGCTCATTATTTTGGTTTTTTCCATGTGAATGCCTCCTAACCGCATCCAAACTACGATTTGATGTGACCACCCTAAAGCTTATATATGTCTTGACATTTTTTATTTTTATTGCTCTTTGTTCCGGTGCTCTGACCTTTTTATATTAATTTCTGCGTCCCGTTTTGGGGGTCCTTTTTTTGTTTTCTTTAGGTGACCGGGTCTTATCTCCGTTGGAACGGTGTTCTGACACGATAGGCCTATCCGGCATGCCTTTTCTCACAACTTTTCTTTTTCTCGCGTTTCAATTCGGTAAATAGATTTTTTGATATTAATTGTCGTATGAGTTTTTTGGCCCGATTTTTGTGGTTTTCCCATGTGAATATCCTACTGTGTTCTCGGACACCCCATTGCGCTTTTCCATTGTTTTCTCCTCACCTTCCGGCACAATTTTCCTTTTTGTGCATTGCGTTTCGACTCTCGGTTTTTTCCTGTTATTCAATTTTCTTTGTTTTGTCGTGTCTGCGCGCGCCTCACCTCCCGCGTGAATGCACATGCTTTTGTTTTTACATGCCTCGCGACGCCCCTGTGACGTCCCCGCCTTCCCCATCGCCGTCCCGGCCCCCATTGCTTCTCTCCAACTGCAAATTTATTTACCTCTCCCTGCGCCTAAGCACGGGATGAGGGGGTTTCTTTTTATTGATTTCTTTTTTTTCATTATTATTATTATTATTATTATTCATTAACACAATAATTTAAAAAAAGACAAAATTCAAAATACCCCCCCCCCCCTCAACGGTTCTCCCCCTTCCCTTCTCCTCTCTCCCTCCTTTTCTTTCTCTCTCTCTTCTTCTCTCTCCCCGACCACTCCCTCTCTCTCCCCTCTCTCCTTGCTTCTCCTTTTCTTCTCTTTCTTTTTCCTTCTCCCTCTCCTTTTCCTCCTCCTCCTCCTTCTCCCTCTTCTTCTTCTTCTTCCTTCTCCACCTCCTCTTTGTTCTTCTTCCTCCCCCTCCTTCCTCTCCCTCGCCACCTCCCGCCCTTCACCATCCTCCCCTCCTTCCTTTCCTTCGCCACCTCCCGCCCTTCGCCCCCCTCTCTTCCTTCTTCTCCTTCACCACCTCTCGCCCTTTGCCATCCTCTCCTTCGCCACCCTCCCCTCCTTCTTCTCCTTTGCCACCACCCCCCGCCCCATCGTACTTCTGTCCCCCCCCCCCCCCCCCGTGCTGTCCTTCTGCACCTCCCGCCTGCCGTCGTGTAACCCCCCCTCCCCCATTTCCCTCCCAGCCCGCCCATGGGGCCCCCCTCCATTTTGGCCCCCCTATCTTTGGGGCCCCCCCTATTTTTTACCCCCCCAAGTTAACCCCCACCCGCCCATTTGTCCCCCCACCCATACCTTCGTACCCCCCTACCTTGCCCATTACCCACCCCCCTCCTAAGCCCTATCTCCCCCCCCCCCCCCCCCGCGGAAATCTTAAACCCCCTCATAGCCCCCATTCCCCCCCACCCCTTCCCCTTTCGTCCCTTACCTATGCCTCCCTTACCTACGCCCTCCTTCCCACTCACTCCCCCACTCCGCAGCAACCCCGTCACCGGCGGTTCCCCTTTGTCACCTCCTCTTCCGTTTCCTCCTCATGCATTCTGGGTGTTTACGGGTCCTCGTGCCATGTTTGTGGGCATTCCTACATGTCGGGGCATTGCTATGCCGTGTTGTCAGTGCGCTGCATGCGAGTCTTCACGCGCGAGGACGTGTGTCTCAACTTGTTCATACGATGGTGCGTGTTGTTCGAGCACACACTGTTGTTCGCACGCAGCCCGGGTACCTTCTTTTCTTTTTCAAAAATCCATTAACACCTGAAAAGAAAAAACAAACACCTAAAACCCTTTAAAAATCACTAAAAATTTTCATAAAAATTCATTTAAAAAACCAAAAAATAGCTAAAATATTCCTTATTAAATTGGAAAATTTTTTGGTTTATCTTGCTGGTTATAATATCGAGAATTCATTGCAAAATTTTTAAATCCTTCAAAATTAATTGAAAATTGAGAAAAAATCCATAAAAATCAGAATTAAATTCAAAAAAATCATAGAAAATTCCATCAATGCATTTGACTACTTTTAGAATATTTTTATAAGTCAAAAACGCCTTAACACATTATCACCCTATTATTTTAAGACCAAAATGCTAAAACTTTTACCTAAATTTATAGAAATTTCATTTTAAATTCCAAAAAATAGGCTAAAATTTTATTGAAAATTACAAATTCATTGTTGAAGCTTAATGGTTCAATTCTCACTCAAGGTTGATTACCAAAAGCTAGTTATTAAATTTTTTTAAAACCATAATAAATCAAAAATAAAAAATAAAAAATAAAACAAAAATAAAAACCACAAAAAAAACACATAAATAAAAATAAAAATGATAATAACACCCAAATACTAATCCAAATTAACTAAACCAAATATGACCCAACTAATCTTGCCTTCATATTTCTTTTTTTAAAGAATAAGATGTTTCATTTTTTTTCAGTAGTGGCTTTTGCTTTTTTGTTGGACTCATTGCATCTTGGGATCCATTCGTGGTCCTCAATCTCTTGCATACACACCCATGTCAGGTATTTATATTTCCTACTTTATTCATTTTTTTGTCACCCCTTAACTATGGTTCATGGTTAAAATGAACTTAAATCACCCACATTTTCACATGCACTCGCACCAAACACACATTTTTCTAAATACTTAAAATGAACCATCCATTCACTAGCATGAAGCTTTCGGTCGCATATATGTAGAGGTCATGCCAAATTTTTTCTAGAATGTGGATGGTTTGGGGTGGTCAGTCAGTTAGTCATGTTTGTGTGTGCTTATTCTGGTCGATTTCTTTTTTATGGATATTCTTATATTTTGCAAGCATTCCCTGTGATTGTCTATGTGTATGGTGTGTGTGTGTGTAATCTATCTGAATGGCACCTCAATCTCCTCCTCCAGTCTAGTACGTTCCATTTGTCTCTCACAATTATTCTTTATTGCTGGAGTCTGAACTTATTGGCAAAGCACGCTTAACAAAGTTCATCACACTCTCATTACCACTCATCCCAGAGGATACTGATACTTATGATCAGTTTCTAGCCTCTTACAGTAAGAGATTTGGTCTTGTCAGAGGAACCATTGTCCAATAATTGACGCCTAAAAGTGTGGGCAAGGCTTTGTCATTACCCTATTGGGGAGACTCTTTCCCTACTGTTAGAAAATTATTCTCGAGTGAGGATATCCTTAAATTGTTGCAAAAGCAGACACAGGATGTGTTGGATCCCAAGAAGGTTCTTACCACTTCTGGTATCAGTGTCTCCATGATCTCCAATCATGTGTGGAAGCAGCTATGCCAGTTCCTTCAGGACAAGTTTATGCCTGCCAAGACACCCTCTAATCACCTTTCAAAGGAGTTGTTTACAGCTTCTAGAATCATGCTATAAGGCATAACAATTGATTGGAGTTCCTACCTTCTATCCAAAATGGATCAACACTTTGTCAAAGCTACCAGGGATAATGTAACTAATGCTACATTTGGATCCTATCTTTCTATCTTTTTGGCATATGCTGCCCCTTCAAAGGAAGTTCCTACCTTGATACTTGATCCACCAGATGCTCCTCCCCCTGCTGAACACTCGGATGTCGTCATTGAGGATCTTGATCCTATCCCTCCTGTGGTAGTTCAGAGGAAATGTTTAAAACGAGTGGGTGAATGAGCTCCGGCTTCTCCTCGAGTCTCCGTTCCTGACCAATCTAGCAATCACCTCCCAGTTTTCCTCACAACGCCGAATCTTTTTGGAGCACATTGTGAGGGTACTCTGGAGTTCCCATCCCTTAAGTGCAATGCTTGGTAACTAGAGATGGAATTCCCTTCCTATAACAACATGTTCAACATTCTATTGAGCTCTCAGTGACTGCATGCATCCAACAGCTCTATTACTCTTGCTATGATGAAGTACAACAGACCAAAGAAGAGCTTACAAAAGCAAATGCAGAATTAGCTTCTGCTCATTAACATTTTTCTAATCTTTGTACCCAAATGGAGCAACAGACTAAGATCATTGATGCTCAGAAAATGGAAATTTCTAGTTTGCACACTCAATTGGCTGACGCTAACACTCAAGTGGTTAATGTAATTGAGGAACGAGATAGATTGTTGAAAGAATCTTGTGAGCTTCAACCTTTGCTAGCTGCCCAGGCAAAGGATCTTAAAATAGCAAATACCAACTTAAACCAGAGCAAAAATCGAATTCAACACCTTAACGAGCAACTAGTCCAATCACGTTCTTCTTCACAGAGCCCTATTGTGCAATCAGTTTCTTCTTTGACCCCTGCGGACTTGACAATTCTCCAAAGACAGGCCACATTATGTCCATTGTTTCAAGCTAAAGTGGAAAGATTGCAGTCCAGGATGGATTTATTATGGTCTACATTTGAGCAATTTTAGGAGTATGTTCCTCCCGGTCATTCTTTTTTTGTCCACTATCAGCTACAGAAGTTGCCCTTCTATATTAAGCTCTCAATGATGGATCTACCTCTTCCAAAGGATGGTTGGAGTGGAGCCTGGTCTTCTGATTTGCTAACAGAAGTTGTCAGTATGGTCTTTGAAGATTCTGTGACTTTGGATACCATGCTGTCGTCTTATATGTATCTACGAGAGGTGATCTATTAATTCCAGATGATGTAGATCTGGCTTGGTATCTAGGGGATGTGGTCTTGCAAGCTACCATATATGTCAACCATTTGGAGTTGAGGATAGATGAAATGTTCTAGTGCTATTCTTCTAAAGTGGCTGATTGCCCTGACACTTTATGGCATTCAATGATTGATTCTGTAGTCCTGAACCAACGACAGAATACAACCTCTACTCATGTGCAGAACACTAACCGACTAAGGGTGAATCTTTTAGCTTATCTTTCCATAAACCATCCATTTGATTCATCCTTCTTTGATTCCTACCATCAACGATCTGTTTTAGGTCCCTCTGCTCCTAGCTTATTTTATTCTTAGCAAATGGCCCATCGCTATGATGCTTTATTTTCCCTTTATCAATCCAACTCAGCAGACATCTTACCTCTCCTTTTCCAACCTCAGGGTGCTCCTCAAATTCCAATCTTTACCTATTGTTCTTTCATTCAAGATTGAGTCTTTTCCCCTTCTCTGTGCCTTGTCCTTCCCCATCTATCCATATACCTTCTACTTTTCCTAATTATCAATTAACACCTTTCTCAATTGATTCACCTAAATTTTTAGCTAATCCTTCTTTAGCTTATTCCTCATTTTATGATTTTGCCTACCCATCTCTTCATCCTCTTTTAGTCATTCCTCTTCCATCTCCTACCACTTCTATTTCTCAACCCCCTCAGTTGGTTAGTGGGTATGAAGGATTTGATCAGCAGATTCCAAGAAGAAGAGGATGGAGCTCAACTGATTCTTTTACGGGACCACAGATTAATTGGCCCTTAATTCCAAGAGACTGGACAACTGCTAGTCAAACATACTAAAATTATCTCCATTTTTCCCAACAATATTCACAATCTTTAGATCCTTCAGTGAGATTGACAACCCATTTTCTTGGTACCTCTCGCATATATGCATAGGCATTTCCATAACGAACAAAAATCCATTCCCAACATTTGAATAAATGTCAATGTGAACATTGATTCCCAATAACTAGATGTCCTATATTTTCATGCCCTTTGTCTACCTAGCAGATACCTTGTTTTGCTAGAACAAATGTGTTGCGTTCAATTCTTTCAGAATCCTCCAAAATCTTTTGTAGATGAATCCTTATCCGTGGATCATTTTCGTAATCATCAAGCTTTCAAGAGGGATCATCTTCACTGATACCCCTGGATGTATCTTTTATGCTTCTTAATGCTATATCTCTCTTTTGGAGGTGCCATTCAGATGGTTATTTTGTATTTGGGATGTATTAATTTTTATGTGATGAGTTTGTGCTGGTTGAATAATGGATTTTTTCAAGAACTCTCTTTTCGACTATTGACATTGATGGTGATGGTGGATGGAAAGCCTACAATGCAAAGCTGAAGAACCTCTTATATCCTTTACAAATTTGTCATGACTTTCTATTGTTTATAAGATGTGTTACTAAATAATGGTGTTTTGCTTTAGTTGTATTCTTTCTTAGATACAAGTGACAAAGTTACCTCGTGGTTGGAGTAATTATTAAAGATGCTAAAGAAGATTGAATTGAGATCTTTATTGAACTTATATTATTCTTTTCCTTAGATCGCAAGGGCGCTTTCTTTCTAAGTGTGGGGATATGTTGAGAGTGGAAAAATACTGAATTTTTGACTAATTTTTGTTGTTTTTGAAGTCTGAATAGATGATTTTGATGGACTTTGAGTGATGATTAGTTGTTTTGGAAGTGTTTGAGAGTGTTTTGGATGAAATTGATTATTTTTTGGAAGATCATGATGATTTTTAGTAGAAATATGAAGCTTTGTGATATTCTAGTAGGTTCTGTTGAGGTTCTGATTGGTTCTGATACCTTCTATTTAGCTTCTGTTTTGTTTTGATTTTCTTCTGTACGAAGTATGGATTGATGATTGATGAAGGTTGAGGTCTTTTGAAAGCTTATTGAATAGTTTTTTATAGTTTGGAATGGTTTTAGTATGGGTTATGAGGTTCAGATGTTCTCTGTTGACCTTCTGTAACCCTCTGATGAACTTCTGTAGAGCCTCTGTCTCTACTCTGTTCCTTCCTGTTCTGTAGATCTTCTGTAAAAGTGTTCTATGGAATGAGGGTGTGACTTTGAGAAAGTTTTCTTGTTGATAAATACGGCATATCCTAAGCCATACCCTATGGATGTATGTACTTGAATAGAAGCATATGTAAAGTGTCCTTAAGTTGGGGGTATCTATCTTTAGAGGATACCACTTGTTGTAGTGGACTCGAAGAATGAAGAAAGATAATGGAGGAGAAGATAACATGTTGCTCATGACCTCTGATTTGCTCCATCTCTCAGACTCCTCCACTTCAATTTTCTCATTTGGTATCAGAGCATTAACAAACAAGATTCTCGACCAATGTCAAGGAGGAATGGAATAACAAAAAGTGCATGCCAAAATGACTCTTGAACAGTCATAATATATCTGTGAAATGTGCAAGAAGTGATGCAGCGGCATTCAGCAGCATGCTATAATGAATCCTACAATGAGAAAGGCTCGTAATGAATAACCACTGGGGAAGGAATAATGATCCACAAAAACAACTAAATGCATCCCCTTATTGTATACAGGGAGAGGTCTGCAAATCAAGATCTTGATAAGGCCAACTATCAGCAATTCAAATAAAAACCCAACAAGTAGATTGTAGAAGAAGAACTGGGCACTGAATTCCGGAGCCAAGCAGATCGATATTGCCACAGGGATCCAGAGAAGGCATCACTCAAGGTACTGTCGTCTGTTTCGAATGAAAGCCCTCCAACAAAGAGCTTCGTTGAAGGCCCCAAAGACATGAAACGAACTCTACTGCTGCTAAAAAGGCTGGATGAAGAAGCAAGCCGTTCTCTACACAGACCAACCAGGGTGGAGCGTCATACCCGAGAACACCTGGAAAA
Organism: Lygodium microphyllum; assembly: GCF_053477565.2. NCBI lineage: Eukaryota > Viridiplantae > Streptophyta > Polypodiopsida > Schizaeales > Lygodiaceae > Lygodium > Lygodium microphyllum. The sequence continues at coordinate 87,648,229 of NC_141154.1, forward strand.
TCAATTGGAGGCCTCCTGGCTCTAGTTGGGAGAATTCTTGAGTTAATTATGAAGTTCCTAATTTCTAGTAATGGTTTTCCTAGTTGTTTGCCCAAAATCGGAGGTTGTGAAAACTCCCTTGCAGTAATCTAAATGGAAGTTATGCACTGTGTTGGTCCTTGTAATGTCAAGCCTCAGTATTGGTGCAGATCTTGATCACAGTCAGTAGTCTTTGATGTTGGTCACAATCTAGTGTCTTCCAGGTGCTGCTACAGCATAACATGCATGACATAGGTTCTTTATGATTGAGAATCCTTGAATCTACCATTGAGTGCATGAGAAGTGGATGTTGCATTGAGAAGTTAAGCATGTGGACTAGACCAGATCCGAGGGTGGGCATAGGAGGAGGATGCACACATTGGAATAACCCATACGAGTGGTGTGTGTGATATGTTTTGTAGGCGAAAAAAAAGCTATTATGGTAGGCTGTAGCTGAAAAGGAAGTTACAGTACGCATGAACAACAATCAAATGGCTTTATTTTATGCTCCTTATTTGAAATCCGATCTAAAAAATATGACACAAAAAAAACTGCAAAAAATTTGTAGGAAGATGGTCAATTTTAGACCCATGTTTTGATGCGTTTTGGGTCATACAGACATTGTTTGGGATCCGAATTGGATGTTTCTTGTTGTGGGAACTGAATGTATGACATGTTGGCATCATGGATGGATGTATATGACAGATTTTGGACACATGTATGACAATCATATTGTTGGAAGCTATTTTTACATGCATTTTTGGAATATTTTTTATGCTTTTTTGTCTCGGATTGGACCATTGATGTTCCAGATTGGGGCATACTACTGAATATCATTTGTGTACAGTTTGTATTGCTATTTTTTTCCTAAATTTGTAGTAGCCATAATGTCTAACATGGCACAAATCACTCAAATTGTGGGAGACAAATTGACAAAAAGACAATTACAGTGTTTGGTCTTACAGGATGGAGAATTTTTTGATGGTGGGTAGAGGTCTATGGGACCTCATAACAGGTGATGATGAATGTCCAGAAGTTCCTGAACATCCAATTGAAGAGCAAAAGAAAGTGTACAAGGATTGGACAGGGAAGAACAGTAAGGTTTTTGCATTAGATCTCCATATGTATTTCAGAAACATCAATTCCTCATATCAGAAAGGCAAGTACTTGTAAGGAGGCATGGGAAATCATAGAAAAAATGTATGGAACATGTATAGAGGCTCGTAAGATACAACTCAAGCAGAGATTACATGGTGCATGGAGAGGCAATCGCAGTATCAGTGACTTTATAAAAAGAAAAGAATAAAGAGAGGATTTGTAAAATCGTGTGTGCCGCAATCGCAGTACACAGGCAGTGGACAGCACTTTGAACAGAGAAAAGAAAAAGGAGTGAACTAAGAGCTTTCTAACTAAGTGTCGGAGTTTTACCTCCCTTTCAAAGCGAATGGAACCATCAGATATATGATCTGAGCATCAGATCACTGATCTTTCCAAGATCCCCCTCCACAAAGAGCTCCACTTCTCAACCACAAGCCCTTTTCTCTTATTCACTATAAATATGAGGCATGGGAGAGGCATAAGAAGGCATAAGGAGACCTTGAAAGGCTGCAAGAGAGAGGGAGAGAGAGAGTATACCCCTCCAAGAGATTGTGAGTGAGAGCTTGAGAGAGAGAGAGAGAGAGAGAGAGAGAGAGAGAGAGAGAGAGAGAGAGAGAGAGAAGAGTCACCCGAGAGGCTGCAAGGAAGAGAATTAGCTCAATTCTCTCTATCTCGATCCTCGACTTAACCATCTTCTCTTACGCTCTCCCATCTTGAATCTATTTCACCTTCTTAATATCTTGAGTCTACCTGTGGATGATGGCCTCCAGGCAAAGAATGTCACGTGCGGAAGACAATCCTGCAACCAGCAACAAGGCTTCGGGTAAAGGCATCACTGTCAATCCAACTGCGATTCCGGTCGTAAGTAATGTATTTTCAAATTGATAGATGCTTGCTTTGATTCTCGTATGAGTTACGTTAGGCCCCATACTATGATGGACGGGTATAGGCCATCTGAAAGGATCAATTTCATCTCACCTATTTGAAAGATGGAGTTTGTGAAGTGCATATATCAAGGGAAGATAATTGCACCTAGTTACATATGACTTATTTGCTAGTAGAGCAATTACAAGGAAGAATTAGTCAAGCGTTATGAATGGCATAGTCACCAAAAGAACGACATTAAAAGATTGTGCATAAGTGCTAGATTAAAGTATAGTCAAGGGTTACAAATAGCATAATTACTAAAAGAATTTGACATTGAGAATCATGAATAGAAAATACTAGTTTAAATTTTAGATACTTCAAAAGTACTTAGCCTAAGAGCCCAAATATTAAGAAAAACTAGATTCTAGCTCAATGCAAGGCCTATTAGAGTCTAATTACTTGAGATCATCTCACACTTATCTTATTAAGTATTCACATGTTATGCCTATAACATGTTTGATATATGAGGATAATTTTCTAGTTGCCTCATGACTTGACTAAGAGCTAGTACAAGAAATTGATCATAAGGGTTAAAACTAGGATGTCTTGAGATCCGTTGGATAATGATGACTTTTGCCAATCCAAATCCAGGGTTGGGTTACCAATCAAGCAAGGTAAGTGACCTATAGAACTTACATCATGAATAGTGTTTGAACCCTTAACATATGCCCTAGCCGAAGGAAGGAAGTGTTACGAATATTTTTGCATAATATTGCCCTTAGATCCCAAGGAGGAGAGCAAATATGCAATTGAAAATATTATTTCATCTACTCTTGCATTGTTTTGGAAAGAATGCAATTGGTTTTGTTGATTGATCGAACAACATCCTAAATGTTTTTACATTCAACTGATTGTTAGTTGTTGTTTGGGATGATTATTCCAAGTGCTTGTGATTTATGGTAAATGCATGGCAAGGGTCTGTGATGACAAGTCGCCATGGGAATAAAGGAGGATTTTCTTGGAAAATGATATTAGGGTTGAATGCCTTGTTTGTGGTTGTTTCTTAAAGGATTTAATTAAGGAAGGATATATTGCACGGGTGGATCACCTCCATGATCGCACCGCGTATGAACCCGAGAGGGCACTGCTTGATTCATGGGCCGAAGGTCGAGTGGTAAAAAGGCCAACCACGAGAATGATGTTTCACTCCTAAACAGCTTGTGGGTCAGTTGGAGCTCTGGACACCCCTTGCTAGGTCTAGAATGGAGTTGAGGACCTCCGTGGCCCCCAACATCTGGGCATGTTGGGAGATCCTATTCTATATAAAGGATTGAGTTTGTGGTGCCATGTGAATTGGACCAGTTACTTCTACAGGGCAAAAGGGATACTTCTGTTGGAGAGAAGCGATACATAATTTCTCCTGTATGGGCAGGAGACAAAGATAAAATTGAAGATAAGTTAAGGAACTTGTTTGAACTTGTTTGTCAATAGATTGCTTTGCTCTGTTTTCTTGTCTGTGCTATAAGTTATGCGAACGAACCCTATTCCCTAAAAGGCTTAATTGATGAAGGTGACTTTAAGTGTCACACATAAATGTGGTAGGACCTAATTAGAAAACTAAAGCTATTAAGGGAAGCGGGTGGGCGAAACCCCTGATGGGTCCATCCTATGGCAGGGTGGTCCCAGAGAACTGGGAGGCTTCTCACAAGTTTTTAACGTTATTCGACCTTTAGGTATTGTTAGGTTAGAACCCGATTCATGCCGTTTTAGGGGACAGGAATGGGACTATGCCCTATGGGCAGAGAGGTTGAGTAGCGCATCCCTCTTGTTTCCCATTCTCTTTGAACCAAGTGCAGCATGGGTCTGCTTCAGATTGGGTATCTCTACGTAAAGTAGGATGTCCAAAACCTGATGCTAGAATGCTAACAGGGGACCTTGATAATTAGGAACCCAAATTTTAGGTCAATCCTAGTGGGTTCATTCGTGAACGTTCCGTTGCGAGGCGGATTCGGGAAACCCTAGGCGACAAAACTCGAAACATTCCCTGGGAGTGCGGGGCAGCAATGCTTAGATTTATTTCTCGATAGACCGCTAAAAGAGTGCCTGGAAAGCCGATGGGTGGGCACCTCACAAACTGTGGCCCGCACAATGGACATGCATGATAACCTGAGGTAACCAAACCTGTTCCAACACCACAACCTAGTGAATACTTGGTTGAACGAGATAAAATATAGATATTACCAACGATAACGGAGGCCTGGTCACTGAGCACTCTCCCAATCCCGAAAAGTCATGCATTGTCCACATGAGAATGGCTCGAATATTGGCTGACCGCCGACCATCGTGCCTGCTCATATCTTGCACGGTGACCCCCTCCTGCAACAAAATCTTAAGCTCATCGACTAATGGACGAAGATACACATCCATATTTTTTACTTTGTAGCGGCCTGGGACGAGCAAGCTAAGGATGAGATGTCCTTTCTTCATAGAAAGCCATGGAGGGATATTGTAGTTGACAAGGACTATAGGCCACACACTGTAAGAAGTTGAGCGCAGACTGAATGGGTTCACGCCATCCATTGCAAGATCGAGCCGAAGGTTCCTTGGCTCTCCAACAAAGCCTGGGAAGGTTGAGTCAAGGTTGAGTCAATGTGGCGCCATGCCGGACGTACGAAACATGTGGTTTATGTGGGGGATGAGCGGAAAGTGTCTGAGAACTTTTTGAGGGATGGTTTTCCCTTGCAAGTCCTGTCAATACCTGTGAGCACCACACTTTGGACATGTCTCCATAGTCTCATATTCTCCTCGAAACAGTATGCAATCGTTGATACATGCATGGATGTTATTGTAGTCCATGCCAAGCTTCCGTAAAACATGTCGTGCATCATCACGAGACTCAGGCATGGTATTTGCATGTGGTAATATATGATATTTCAATAACCTGAAAAAATCATAAAACACCTTGAAAAAGCACAAATATTTGTAATAATAGTGCCGAAAAAAAAAATTCAATGAAGCATATATACAAGGTACCTGAACAACTCTGTCACACTCGTATCGCTCCACCCGTATTTTGCTTGCATACTTAAGAGTGCAAGTAGTGTCTTCAGCGAGATACTCGGCACCCATCATATAATAGTATGGATGCTTCCTCTCTAAGCGGATCAGAAGTCTCGACATCCATGCGAATCAAAACATCGATCATTGCCTCCATCTCAGGCTCCAAGATTGTAGGTAGGTCTGGAAGGTTGCCTGTCTCCTCTGGCATTGACGGTATAGATTGGCTTTGCGAGTGGTGGATTGGCTCCTGCACTCCATCTATCGCACACCCACGTACTCTTCTAATTGGCCGCAAAGGGTGCACTCTCCCTTGGGATGAGACATCACCTTCCTGGATAGAAAATTTACCAGCGAGACCCAATCTTATTATATATGGTATTCAATTAGCTTGCAAGTACAATGCATGATTAATATTAACTTCAAATTACCGTTTGCTGAAAATCCGCAATCGCCTGATCAATGATCTCAGGTCGAATTTCGCCAAATCGTCGTACGTGTTCTATAGACAATCGGCGTTTTCGTCTAATTGCCAGCTTGCATTGAGAGCAAGGACATGGGACACGCTCCTCGTGATCTTGAACAATAGGACCTTCTTCATTTTCCATTTTGTCTACGTTACAACAAACAATTTATTTTTGTTATCATTCTTTTCTTTTCTTAGATTGTTATCCTCTCCTTCCATCCCTCTCTTTTTCTATGACCTAGCATATAGTATCATAGAACACTAGTATTTAGTACCTAGTACTCAGTACCTAGCACATAATATTTAGTTTTCTCTCTTCCTCTCCCTCCCTCGCCCTCACCCTCTCTTTCTCTCTTTCCGTATTAGGTTTAATGATATTTCTCTTTTTATCTCTCCTCTCTCTCTCTCTCATTTCCTTTTCTCTCTCCTCTCCCTCTCTCATTTCCTTTTTCTCTCTCTCCCTCCCTCACCCTCACCCTCTCTTTCTCTCTTTCCCTATTAGGTTTAGTGATATTTCTCTTTTCCTATTATATTTTCGTCTCTCCCCCCTCTCCCTCTCCCTCTCTCATTCCCTCTCTCTCTCCCTCTCCCTCTCCCTCTCTCATTTTCTCTCTCTTCGTCCCCCTCCCTCTCTCATTTCCTCTCCCCCTCCCTCTCCCTCTCTTAAATTCCCTCTCTTTCTCCCTCTCCCTCTCCCTCATTTCTTCTCCCTCTCTCATTACATACAAATTATACAAAAAATAAATAATTAAAAAGAGAGAGAATACACTCTCCCTCTCTGATTCCCTCTCTCTTTTCCTCTCTTTCTCTCTCATTTCCTCCCCCTCCCTCTTCCATTTCCTCCCTCTCCCTCTCTTTAATTTCACTCTCTTTCTCCCTCTCCCTCTCCCTCATTTCTTCTCCCTCTCACATTATATACAAATTATACAAAAATTAAATAAATAAGAGAGAGAATACACTCTCCCTCTCTCTCATTCTCTCATTTCATCCCCCTTCCTCTTCCATTTCCTCCCTCTCACTCTCCCTTCCTCCCCCTCTCCCTCCCTCCCCCATTTCCTCCCTCTCCCTCTCTTTCTCTCTCATTTCCTCTCCCTCTCTCAATATATATACACAAATTATAAAAGCAAAAGGGAGAGGGAGAGAGAGAATGCACTCTCCATCCCTCTCCCTCTCTCATTTCCTCCCCATCCCTCTCCCTCTCCCTCTCCCTCTCCCTCTCTTTCTCTTTCTCTCCCTTTCTTGTTTCCTCCCCCCTCCCTCTCCCTCTCTTTCTCTTTCTCTTTCTCTTTCTCTTTCTCTTTCTCTCCCTCTCTCTCATTCTTTCATTTCATCCCCCTCCCTCTTCCATTTCCTCCCTCTCCCTCCCTCTCTCTCTCCCTCTCTTTCTCTCTCATTTCCTCTCCCTCTCTCAATATATATACACAAATTATAAAAGCAAAAGGGAGAGAGAGAGAGAGACAATGCACTCTTCCTCTCTCTCCCTCTCTCATTTCCTCCCTCTCCCTCTCCCTCTCCCTCTCTTTCTCTTTCTCTCCCTCTCTCATTTCCTCCCCCTCCCTCTCCCTCTCTTTCTCTTTCTCTTTCTCTTTCTCTCTCTTTCTCTTTCTCTCCCTCCCTCTCTCTCCCTCTCTTTCTCTCTCATTTCCTCTCCTAAACAAGCAAAAGAGAAAGAGAATTAAACCCTAAACAAGCAAAAGAAGGAGAGAATGGACTCACCGATGAGATATGGCGAGGATTTGGCAGCTCCTCTTCACAATGAAGGCTCCTCCTCTCCTTCGCGAATGAGACAGCGGCAGTGGCAGCAGCAACAAGCCTTCTTTCTCTCCCTCTCTCACGACGATCGCTCTCTCTCTCGCTCTCCCTCTCAAAACGATCGACAAAAATGCGCGAAATGAACCCGCGCTTGGTTTTGACCTGTTTTTTTTCCTTGTGGGGCGTCGCTATTTGTGTCACAAATACGACGCAGATAGCGACGCAAATAGTGACGCCGCTACCTGCGTCGCTACCCACCGTCGCTATAGATTTAAATCCTTGTAGTGTTGGGATGGAAAAATTATCTTGTTCTTCCAGGAAGGGGAGACTTACACACTAGGGTAAGGATGTCCTAATGGACTCAATGCGCAATAACATTTAGGAGTTAGATAGGTAAACTATCTAGGGAAAATTTCCTATGAAGACCTAGTCGATGCCAAGGTCATTGGAAAGGGCGGATCACCAGTCCATAACTCGAAAAGCACGAGTTGAATTGGCATTCGACTATGTAGATTCTTGTTCCTTACAAGCAAAGGCGAACTTATGGAAAACCCCAATTCCCAAGGTATCGGATCTTGCAGGTTGCAATCGACCTAAGGAAGAATGTTGAGGGTATTCGGGAAAGGAACTTCACCTTAACAAGAATGTTGTACAAACCACCAAACTTGTCTATGTTTGAAACAATAGGACAATGTTAGCCTTGATCAAATCAAGATCAAGGGGAAGACCACTTAGATCATTTTAAGGATCTAGAAGGAATTTGTTAAATTGACCTTGTGAAGCCCTAACCCAAGGGGGATAGCAAACTTTATGGTAGTTGATTTATGCTAAGCATGTTGCTTGGAACTATTGAAATGGTTTTAACGAAGGTTGATCTTGTTAAAGATGGGAAAAGTGATTGCTAGGCAGAGTGGTTACTTGTTGGATTAGGAAAGGATGTTTTCCTAGTTAAAGGATGTTAGGCTGGTTGTTTCAACTTGATTTCTTCCAAAAGGATACTTAGGGATTGGTTGAGGTTTTGGATGAATATCCAAGTGATTATATTTTCATGGCGGGAATTGTAAGGATAAATTGCTATGGGAACAAAAGGGATGTTTTCCCTAGTAAATGTTATTAGGCTGGTTGCTTCAGCTATGGATGACTTCCTAAAGGGATAATTAAGGAAGGATGGCGCTAGCTACCCCCCGCGAACCACCAAACCCTAACCGAGGGGGTTATGAATCCGCGCCAGGAATGTGGACCGAACCCGCCGCAAGAGGTCTCTCCATGGAAATTACTTGGCGTAGGAGGACGCTTGGGTGCCAGGGGGTTCTGGCCATAAATCCCAATGGCTCCGGACCCTACACAAGTGTTCTATGTCACTCGAGATGGAATCTCGAGGAGTTGATACTATTTACAAGGCAGAATCTTGGTAGGATAAACCTTTGGGTTTTTATTGCTGGGAAACGAAAGGATTTTTCTGCGAAGGCAGAAAGGGACACTTATTTCTCCTATATGGGCAGGAGACAAACATTAATCTAAAGATAAGTTAAGGAAGTGTTTGATCTTATTTTATCTTGTCTTCGTGTCTGTGCCCTGAATTACGTAAAGGAACCTGTAATTAATGGGTTAATTAAGGAAGCTGCTTTTATGTGTCAAACATAATGGGGTAGGTAATTAGATAACTAAAACAACCCCTGAGGGACTATTCAAGATAAGCTCAATTAGCACCCCAATTAGCTCTCCTTTTCCCATGGAACAAAGACATACAACACAAAGTGCAAAAATTAACCCCATTGTGAACTAGACCTCCAAGCTCTATCATTACATATCCTTTTAGTGATAATCCTATCCATTGCATTAAAAAACTAGCAAAAGACAAGAAGTATGCAAACCCTTTTACCTCTACAATGAATAGGCTCATCCCATCCTAATGAACTATCCATCTGTGCCAATTATGATAATGAAATATGGACAATGTTAACACGAAATATGGAAGATGAAGTCAAAGAAGGTCAAAGTAATATCGCAATGCTAGAATCATTATTTTTTAGAGCTTCAATGTATTACTTTTAAGCACTTAAATAATTTTGGTACTTCATAAATTTTTCACTATTATGGTTATATTTTTTTTGAGAGCCAGGGGCTCACTACACCCATGCACACTATATTATCGCCCACAATTATATTTTTCACACTGGCAACTATTTTTTGGATCATCTAAATAAATGTATACTTGCCATAGCATAGGCTAGGTTTACTTAGGTTAAGGTACAAGAATGTTATAAGGAATGACCAATCTAGATCCCACAATGTGGGTAGTACAACACTCAACAAAAGATACAAACCCTAATTCACATGGATGCAAACTCTAATAAAAGAGTGTTATAAGGAATGGCCAACCTAGATCCCACAAGGTGGGCAAGACACTCAACAATGGGTGCAAACCCTAATTCACATGGGTGCAAACACTAAAAAGCAAAAAAGGTCATAAATCCTAAGATGCAAATGGGACACCACCCTAGAAAAGGGGCCTAACTCTAACCATAAATTTGGTTTATATAAGGTAGGAGGTGTAAATTATATTTATTCTTTTGATGTATCTATGTTGTGGGCATGCTCTGTCACATTGCAACTATTGAGCTTTCCATTCACATTTTCTATTCTATCATCTTGTCTCTATTGTTGAGAGAGAGAGAGAGAGAGAGAGAGAGAGAGAGAGAGAGAGAGAGAGAGAGAGAGAGGAGGATTTGGGATAGAGAAGCTCTATACCTTCTTCATACTTTTCTTCTTAGTCTTCTCCACTCCATGGTAAGAGGGTTGAGTTTGGATTTGCACGTGAGATTGTGAGATTATGAGAGAGCAAAGGACAGAGTATGGTGGAGCTCTTCTCCATCTTCTTTCTCTCCTTTTTCTCCTCTATCTTATTTTCTTGATGTTAATGTACTTGGTGTTAGATACAAAGGAGCAACAAAAGTGAATTGTGTTGCTTGTGTTGCTTAGGTCATAGAACTATCTATGAGTCTTCAATATGGAAAGTAAGTTCATGATTCGACTACATCTCAAAGCTAGTCTTGTATTCTTGCTTTCTTGAATTGAAGAGGAATATATATGGTTAGTTAGAGTGAAGTGTCAAGAAAACAAGGTGAGAGATTGTTTCCAAGGTGAGTTGTAACTTCTAAAAGAATAGAAGTCCACCCACCAACATCTTGACTATTGTGTGTTTAGACCTACATTTTGGTTCCTTTACTCAAACAAAGAACAATGCAATCAGTGAGACTCTTACACTCCTATTGTATGGCAAAATAGGAGGCTTATCTACTTGAGTGTGGATGGGATCAATGGGGCATCAATTCTATATGCTCAAGAAATGCATACAAGAAGAGAGAGACTAATGTGTGGGAACTCCAACAATCACAATGTGTGGCATGCCTTTCCTTATTCTATTACCACTAAAAACTAAAAGGGATAGTGATGGGCATCTACCACATGATGGGTACTCGCTACCTGCAATGTATGAGTATGTGGATATAGTATACAAGTAAATGTATGTGGCTAGGCATAAGTGGCCTTTAATCCCTAACAACCTCTCACTTAAAGGAAAATGTACTTGAGTGTGAAGAAAACAAGAAAATTTTTTACAAAGTACAAAGTGTACATAAAAGTACAAAGGGACAAAGAATAGATGTCATCTTATCCTAATCCCACATCTTCCTAAGGCATATTGTTCCACTAGGAGACTTTTAGTCAACAAATATGTAGGATTCGTGTCCATAGGAATCTTGACAAGCTCATCCTAAGTTCAATGGAATTTTCCTTTACCACCTCTATGTTGATGAAGTGATAATGCACCTCAATGTGCTTGGTCTTCGAATGGATAACCAAATTTATGGGCCAAGTGAATAGCACTCGTTGAAGTTGAATATAGTGTAGGAGTCATAGTCATACCAAGATCTACAACTAGATGGCCTAACCATAGGGCCTCTATCGGGACCTAAAACAGGCCTGGCATTGGCTATAGGCACTAGTCGTGCCTCTCTAACACTCACATGACAACCCCACATGGCCTTGCGGTGAGGAGCATCCAAGACACACTACCCTAATTGTTTGCTACTGTAGATATCGCATTTGTAGTGGAACCTAGTCCAACAATTGCCATTTCTTAGTCCTCAGAGAGGGAGATCCCACACATCTTGGTGTATTACACCAATGTGATACAAACATAAAGGTCACACCCCTTCGATTGAATGATGTGGCCCCACTACAGCTCTCCTACACCTCGAGGATTATCCCCAAGATACGTTGTTCTAATATAAAGTATATACAAACACACTCCACTCTTATATATTTCAAACTTTCCAAGATATAAATCTCCTCACTTGGCAGTCTCCCAAAGATTCGATCGTCTAGCCTACATCTTGGGTTTCCTCATAACTCAGCGTAGGTCATGTAATTCTCAATCAATTGTTATGCATCCAGCAGTTACCATGTGATATGCACAATGCAATTGTGGATGATACCCTTTGTGCTCAAGCATTTTATGATAAAAAACCAACCACATGAGGTGCAAAACCAATCCTCTAATGATTTCCAAGCTACTTGTAATTGCGGTATTGCTAGAGACTAGCAACGAGTTTCCACCTGCTACTAGTCTCTTTTAAATTTAAATGGTGATCGGTCTGTATGCTATGCATAATCAAATAAATAAGAATTTAAAACATTTTCAACAACAACCACTCACTTTCACAATCCCTCTTCCCTCCTACCATTTAGGTTTTGCATTCGTTGGGTAGGTATAACGTTCATTTTTATGTAATTTTTTATGTAAAAATCGATAAAAACATACTTTAACACAGAAAAAAGGCTTCACTCATGCTTAATCCTCATGCTCTAGCCTTGTTTTACATTCACAAACATTAAATGTATTTTTTTCTAAATTTTTTAGGTGCAAAAACTTTTTTTTTCTATTTTTCTCATTGAACTTCATTCACCAACCCGAAACGGAAGAATCCTCATTTTCTCTTATTTATGACGCATTTCAGGTTTTAAATTATGAATTACAAATATGTACGAGTACAAGTTCTGCATAATGGGTGTTGAGATTAGCAAATGATGCTTGGCCATAAAGGCCAGATGTATGCCCACAGAGGCTAAATGTGTGCCCAAAAGAGGCTTGCCCATATGCTTTATATGGAAGATAGACAAATGATTTATACTCTAGGAAGAGATGTTTAGAATCCCATATGCATAGTGAGGAGAATGGTACTATCCAAAGAGCTATAAAGGCATGTACTTGGTTGATCTAACTCGTTCTTCCCAGTAACCTACTAGGCCATGGTCTAACTCGTTCTCAGGAACCTACTAGGCCTCCGCAAGGTGATAATCAACTACTTGTAGGAACTTTCTTGTTTTTTTGTTTTCTTTTTTGATTGAGGGGTTAGAATCCCTTTTTACACACCTTTGTAATTTTTTTATCTTTAGATAGATTCAAAATTTTCTCTCCTCATATTTAATACTTTGGCAGGCTTCTCTAACTGCCTCACACGAGCAAGGACTCCTAGGACAATTGCCTAACAAGCAAGAAGGATAGGGTCACAAGGACTACCCTCTATCACAGGTCTTTACTACCTGGCAATGTCCTAACAGGAGGTAGACAACTACTCAAGCCTCCCCCAGATATACCTAACCAAACCCTAGGACTGCATGCCTTGATTGCTGGTCCCCAACAATGAAAAGAAAATAACCCTTACATACACATGTAACATTATTTGCTTAAGGGAAAAAGACTCTGGAAAGGGGACGAAACCACCTAGAATGGTCACAAGAAGCTCCTTTGTAGCAAAGGCTCCCTCCAGTGACTTCATCAACATGTGTTATTCAATCACTAAAACAAAAAGCCATTAACTGCACCTACACCAAACAAACATATGGCCCTCTTGGCCTAAAGTGATATAACATTTCACAACCAAAACAACCGGCCCGCTTGGCCGTATGAAATAAAACATTAGAACTCGACAGAAACGGCCCTCTTGGCCTTATGAAATAAAATAGATTTCTACCATTCAGCATAGCATACTATTAAAACAATCCCTTGGTCCTAACGTTACTCTACTAAAGCCCAAAACTACCGACCAAGGATAAAACCTCATGGGCCCTACACTAAGTGCATCTGGTTATTAGCTAAACCCTCTGCATAAATAGCAAGGGGTGTTCAATGAATATGATGATACACAATACTATGCATCCATGAGAGAGTAGGAAGATGCTCACTTGCTACCTGACTCATGACCCAAACTAACCATCGGCGTTCAAAATATGACGTGTCAGCAAGAAGACCCCAAAATAGTCCAAAGCTGATGTTAGGAGGTAAGAGCTCCTCTGGACCACAATTGAAAAAGACATCTTCCATTAAAGCATAGTTAGCAAAGGAATCCACAAAGCGATTCCATTGTCGAGGAACTAACTGACAAGTCATCATCTCAAAGATATGCAACATATCCAAGGCTACACAACAGTACATTCGTAAGATGGGATCCTGCACACTATAGGTCTTCCCATTTAGCTAATTGATTACTAAATGTGTGTCTCCTTTAACTAGCTGACGGATACCACCACATTGGGCTATGTTCGGCCCCATGATCAAGGCCTTGTATTTTGCCATATTATTAGTAAAATAAGGTCCTAAATAGGCTCCCATCTTCAAAACAACCCTACCTTGGGGATCTTTAATAACCATACCAATGATCGCATGTTTAGCGGGCGGCCCTCTGGAAGCTCCATCACAATACAAAGTATAAACCTAGGCTTTATTGATGGGCCACGCCATATTAATCAACTCACTCGTACTTATAATAATAATCAAAATCAATCCGAGAGAGAGGGTGTATAAAAGGCACAATTCCTCCTTCCTCATTTAGCTCGATAGGAATGCTAAGAAAAATGCATTGACAATGGTGGAAATAGACCTTAATTTCCCACGTAAAGGATCCGTCTTGCCACTCAGTAACCCGATATCCTTTTCTCCACCAGATCACTCGACCTTGGTGGTAATGTTGCTCAAGGTACGAATGCTCCAAATAAGGAATGATGTGTCCCATCCACTCATCTTGGACTGCACATTAAAGTTGAATCCTAAAGGACCTACACATGCACCAAGCGAGCGCCAAGCCCAACGTCAGCCCTTACACATAGTAAGGTTTCATTTTATTAAAGTTAATTTTAGTCTTAAACTCTACCCCCTGCAAATCTGTTAAAAGGGCCATAGAGCCATTCTTTCCTAAACATACAATTTTGTATGGTCCATCCCATTTGGGTTCTAATTTTCCTGGAAAGAGCTCCCTTCGAGTGTCATAATATAGCACTAACTGGCCTTTCACAAATTTGTACTTCTTAGCACGAATATCATACAAGGCTTTCATTCTCCTCTTTCCTACTTCTTGATATAGCAAATCTTGCAATCAAATCTCATCAAGATATGCTAGGGAAATATAGCGTTCCTGTAATGCTTCTTCCTCTCCCAATGAATGATTGAGGGAAAAACGCACGGTAGGGAGCTCTGTTTCTAACAGCAAAACACACTCCTCCCCATACACTAGCTTGAACGAGGTGTGGCGTGTGGCTCTCTTAAAGGTCGTGTTGTAAGCCCACACTGCCACATATAATTTCTTATCCCAATTGTGCTTGCTTTCTAATATGATTTTAGATAAGATCCCTACCAGTTGTTTATTCGTACTCTCAACCTGATCGTTTGCTTGAGGATTATACAAGGTGGTCTTGTTGTGCTTAATCTTCAGATCTTCAATCAAGGCCACTATAACCTTGTTCAAGAAGTTGTGTCCCTCAATCAGACATAATCTCCTTTGATGGGCCGAAATAACAAACAATTTGCTCCATAATGAAACTGGCTGTCTCCTTAGCATTGTCCTTCACCGTGGCTCAAGATTCAAACCACTTTGTAAAGTTGTCCTTTGCTACAACAATATACTGCTTTCGCATAGTTGATGAAGGATATACTGGTCCTACAAAATCAATACCCCATTTTTCAAAGGGTAGCATAACCAGAATGGGATTTAGAAGTCGCCTATGATTTTTTCTTGCATCATGTCTTTGAATGACATCACAGCACTTAACATAACTAAAAGCATCTTGGAAAATCGACAGCCACCAATATCTAACACGGAGAGCTTTTTGGGCAATAAGTCAACTAGCAAAATGTCACCCACATGTCGAATCATGGCACTTCGCATTACCTCATCGGGTACTATACAACGATGGTAAATATCATCTGCTCCTCACAGATACAAGACACCCGCTATGATCGAAAAGCGTAATGCTTTTTGCTTGATTTTTCTCTTTTCAAACTTTGATAACACAGCCCCAAATCCTCCTGTAGATAAATAATGCAGTATTTCCGCATAGCAAGACGAGATGGAAGTTGTATGGATTCTAAACAAACCGTCAAGTTCACTTCCCTCAGCTGGCATTTCCTATGGTTTCCTGAAATACACAAGGCATTCTACAATACCCTGCAACTTCGGTGGCTTGCTCTTAATCTCATCATCAAACTCTTGCAAAGTGATTAACCACTTTGCTAAATGGTCAAGCGGTTACAACTTGTTTAACAACAATCTAAGTCCTTCTGGCTTCGTAAAGAATACTACCTTCTCATAGAGAATATAAGGCCTGAATTTCTTCGTGGAAAAGACCATACCAAGGCACAATTTCTCCATGTACGTGTAGTTAACTTCAGATATCCCCAATTTCCTACTAGCGAAGGCAATTGGATGATACCATTTCTCCTCCCAAATTTGGGCTAAACAGCTGATACTATGCATTGTGGCTGCTAAAAATATGTAGAAAACTTCACCTCTTTTGGGTGTTTTTAGGATTGGAGCTTTTGCCAATTCCTGCTTCACATCCTCAAAGGATACTTGACAAGCTTCATTCCACTCAAACACACAATTGAAAGATAGGAGGTTCGTCAGTGGCAACACTCTTTTTGCCAAATCATCGATAATATCCCACTGATGATAGAAATCTATGCACCTCCTTTGAAGTACATGGTGAGCTCATAGAGACTATGACCTTTATATTTTTGGGGTCAATCTTGCAATACCAGCTAAACTAGCCACATGGCTGAGTAGCAACACATAGGTCACTCCAAATACGTAATTTTTAGGGTTAAGAGCAATGCAAAATTGTCTATAATGCTCAAAACAGTTCTTAAGAATGATCAATTGTTGCTCTCTTGTGGTGGCTACCCCCAAATCGTCAATAAAGTCTTTTAACTCCTCTAGGGAAATATCACCAAAGTTCTTATCGGCTATTCCTTGCCAAGATCCATGCACATTGCATAGACCAAAGGCAGTCACATAATACGCAAAGGTACCAAAGACAGTAATAAATGTCATTTTCAATTTGTCTTCCTCCACAATGGCCATCTAATTATATCCAGCAAAGCAATCCATAAACAAATAGATTTCTCTACCTGCTAACTGATCCAAAATTTGATCAATGAAAGGCAATGGGTAGTAGTTCGTAATTGTCTGTTTATTAAGCTCTCCAAAGTCTACACAAAGCCGAATCTGATTATTTTTCTCCTTCTTGATAACAACAGGTGAACACCATTCAATGTGCTGAACAGGGAAGATTAAACCAGATTTTTGCAAATTCTGTAACTCCTCAAATAGCATGTCCCTTTGTTCGAAAGGCATACGCCTTACTTTCTAATGCACAAGACGGCTACCTTCCTTTATAGGGATGGTATGAACAGCCAGGTTGGGAGGAATGCCTCTCAACTCGATCATAACTCCAGGCAAAAATATCATGGAATTCTTAGATAAAGGACACATAGTCCTTTCTTTCTTTCGAACTGAGCATGGACCCTAATATAATTGGTCGTGAATCATTCAATGTACCAAGGTTGAGCTCGATTACATCCACATCCCTTATCCTCTCCTAAGCCTCTATTGGCTCATTCAAGGTCACTTGGTAGATATCTTCTGTAGTGGACCCCTCATTGGATTCATCACTTGATGACATCTCACTAGCAAATGAAGCATCTAGCGTACCAAACCCTAACAAAGACAAAGGAACTCTCTTACTTTGAAGAGATTCAAGATATGTATCTACCACTATACATCTAGCACCTCGACCAAAGATCAATCGGCCTGCGGGTATATCGACCTGACAGTCTGCTTGTAGGATCCATGGCATGCCTAGCAACACTTGATAGCTAGGACACCCTACAAACCTAATGACCCTAAAGTCCAGAATGCATTCTACATTGGCAACAACTGTCACATGGACTTTAGTAATGCAACCTTCAGGTTATCTTAAACTATCATCAACCATTCGAAGAATTGTGGAGGCATCTTTTTTTATTTCTAATCCCAATCTCTCCATCAATTTCGAACTCATAATGTTAATAGAAGATCTTATGTCCACAATAGCACTTTCCACTAATATTCCATCAACATAGGTGGCTACCCTTGGGCAATGCTTTTCAACATGCTCAAACCAATCATCTCCTACTCGCACTATTCCCAAGGGCTCAATGATATACCTAGTGCATAAGATCTTCTTAAATTCCTTGTGCACTCTTGGAGACAACGTAATTAACTATAGAAGATTTACATCTGGCTTAACTTTGCAAAGAGAACTCACTAAATCAAATTCATGATAACTAGCAAGAGGCTGCTTTTCTCGCTAGACCATTCTCTCTTTTGGTCTTTGAACCAACTTTGGTGCTTTTTTCTTGGCTTGTGCCTTCTTCTTTGGCAACTCCCCATCCTGCTTGGTGTCGGGTTTACCATCTATAGCCTTAAGAGGTTTGTCTTCCATATTGGTATTAAGGACTTTCATCCCCTTATCATCTTGCTTAGGGTTCCCTCAACATTCTTTGCCTTTGCCTTGTCGACTTCTTTACCCTTTTGACCTATCGTAACAACTTGTTGATTAGAAGATTCAGTGTCGTTAATGCAAATTGCTTCTATAAGGCTAACTCCTCTGCCACTAGGTAGCTCCTTGACCATAGCTTTTCCTCATTGTAATATTTGCTTCAGTCCTTCATCTTGCTAGAGATTATTCCCTTGTGCTCGAATTGGGCGTGACTATTTACTTCCTTGCTAGAGAGATCTAATCTTACTCCAACATGTACTAACTAAATGGCGAACTTTCCACATATGTCACATTTGACGTTTGGACAATTTCTAGGGAAATATTGACCACCACACCACTTACAGCTGAATCTTGATGGGCCACCCTCTTCAAGGCATTGACTCCCTATCAAGTTCTTCTGCTTCTTAAGGGAATTAACATCAATGGCTATTTTTCTATATTGCTCGCTAATCATATCAGTATAGTGCTTCATCATATCCTTAACTTTGCCGAGGACATTCGAAGCACTTGACTCATAGCCACGATCGTCTACCTATCGTTCCATTGGCCTAACCAGTTGATTAGGGATTTGATTAGGGATTGGATATTGATTCTCTAGAATGGTGGTAGGATTCATCATTGGGCTTCTAACAGTCGGTGAAGCTATTTGACTCGTCATTGGCATGGTCACACTAGGAGGAGCTAGCAACATGGGCACATTCAGGATTATGTTTCCTCTCCCATTAGGACTCATGGACATCCCTTGACCTCTGTTTGTTAGTGCTAAAGCGTTCCCAAATCCTAAACTTGAATTCTAGTTTGATCTAGAGGCAGAAGCTGCTTGTAATCGTGGTTCTACCTCTTCCGCTCATGTTATGGCTGTATCAATGTTAACAAAAGCGACATTGCTCAACTACACTTGAATGTTAAAGTCTAATCCATTCAAAAAATATTGCAACTAAGCAGCAGCTAGAATGGTGACATAGGTTTGCAATTTTCAAAAAACCTCCTTCAGTTTCTTGGCATACCCACGAACATTCTCGTGAGGTTCTTGATGTGTAACAATAAAAACATGTAGCCAAAACTGACCTCCCCTTTCAAGGGCAAACTTCCTTTGAATGGCCACAAAGAATAAATCGATTGTGGTTATGGTTCCAGTATCTAGGCTCTGATACCAAACTCTGTGGCATGTCCTTTCAAAGTCATATTGAAGAACATCATTCGGTGTCCTTCGTCTTGAATCTGACAGTTGAACATCAATTTCTAGAATTCGTTAATGTGCAGTTCTGTGTCTTCTTCTACTAACCCATTAAAGATGGGTAGAGGAATCCCAAAGCTAGCAAATTCATCATTCCAGTAGGTATAGCAATAGGTTGTGGCACCATGGTAACAATTGGATTCGCTACAAGGGTGCAAACAACCAGAACTATAGCTCCACTCAAAGTTGAGGGACTAACTAGAGGGGGGCAAGGACTAGAGCTTCCTCCCCCTAATGGACTATGCATCGAGCTATGGTTTTTAATACCCCGCCCTTGCAAAGATGATGGGCCACTCCTTTGCAGAGAGTATCTTCTATTTATCTCAGCCCACAGTCTAGCTCATTCCCCCCTTTCTTACTTTTGGAGCTCCGCTTGATGGTCTTGTGAGTCTAGCTCACTAATTTTTGGCATACACTAAAAAATAGATCCCAATCGACCAAGGTACGGAAACCACCACTAATTGGCAACTCCCAACAAACGCACCACCTGTCGAGACCTAAAACGGACCCGACACTAGCTATAAGCACTAGCCATGCCTCTTTAACACTCACAAGACAACCCACATGGCCTTGTGGCTAGGAGAATCCAAGAAACACATTGCCCTAATTGTACTGTAGTTGTTGTGTTTGTAGTGGAACGTAGTCCAACGATTGCCCTTCATTACCCCTCGGAGAGGGAGATCCCACACATCTTGGTGTAGTACACCAACATGATACAAACATAAAGGAGGCACCCCTTTGACTGAATGCAGTGGCCCCACTGCAACTCTCCTACACATCGGGGATTAGCTGTAAGATGCACTGCTCTAACATAAAGCACATACCAATAGACTCCACTCTTATATATTTCAAATGTTTCAGGATATAAATGTCCTCGCTTGGAAATTTTCCAAAGATTCGATTGTCTAGCCTAGAGCTTGGGTTTCCTCACAACTCAGCGCAGGCCATGTAATTCGCAATCAATTGCTATGCATCCACCAACAGTTACCATGTGATATGCACAATGCAATTCTAGATGACACACCTCGTGCTCAAGCATTTTATGATAAAAAACCAGCCATGTGAGGTGCAAAACCAATCCTTTAATGATTTCCAAGCTACTCGTAATTGCGGCGTTGCTAGAGACTAGACTCTTCTACTACTAGTCTCTCTTAAATTTAAATGGTGATTGGCTAATATGCGATGCTTAATCAAATAAATAATAATTTAAAACATTTTCTGTGAGCACTCACTTTCACAATCCCTCTTTCCTCCTATCGTTTAGGTTTTGCATTCATTGGGTAGGTATAACTTTCATTTTTATGTAATTTTTCATGTAAAAATCAAAAAAAAAATATACTCTAACGTATAAACAAGGCTTGATTGAGGCTTAATCCTCATGCTTCATCCTTGTTATACATTCACAAACATAAAATGTATTTTTTTCTAATTTTTTAAAGGCACAAAAACTTTTTTTCATTTATTTATTCATAAAAATGTGATATTTTTTTATTTATGTGTCTTGACTGATCATATTGATTGAACAATGATTTTTATCCATTTTCTATCCCATATGAACTTCATTCACCAACCCAAAACGGAAGAAATCCTCATTTTCCCTCATTTATGACACATTTTGGATTTTAAAATTACGACTATGTATGACTACGAGTTCTGCATTTTATCATGTACAGCCCTCAAACATACTTTAAACATGATTCATACAGGACCTTCATCCGTGAAGTAGAAGGTGAAAGGCAGTTAACCTTTGTGGACACAGATGGCACTGAATGCCACTTGAAGGTGGGTAGCAGCCTACCAGAAGAGGAGTTGTCAACCTTGTACAACTTGTTGAAAGAGAATTTGGACGTGTTTGCATGGTCCTACAAAGACCTAAAGGGAATTGATCCCACAATATGTCAGCATCATATTGACTTGGAGCCTGATGCCAAGCCAGTATGACAACGACAGAGGCGAATGAACCCGAATTATTCCACACTGGTGAAAGCAGAGCTGCTGAAGCTTTTGGAAGCGGAGTTCATTTATCCAGTGGCCAACAGTGAATGGGTCTCACCCATCGTGATTGTACCCAAGAAGAATGACAAGCTTCATATACGTGTGGATTTCCACAAGTTGAATTCCAAGACCAAGAAGGATCACTTTCCTATCCCTTTCACAGACCAATTGTTGGACACAGTGGTAGGACAT
This sequence comes from Lygodium microphyllum, assembly GCF_053477565.2. NCBI lineage: Eukaryota > Viridiplantae > Streptophyta > Polypodiopsida > Schizaeales > Lygodiaceae > Lygodium > Lygodium microphyllum. The sequence goes on from NC_141154.1 coordinate 87,669,789, forward strand.
GAGCTTTATTCCCTTCTGGATGGATTCAGTGGATACAACCAAGTGCAGATAACAAAAGAAGATCAGTCCAAAACAACCTTCACCACAGAATGGGGGACCTACGCTTACCGAGTGATACCGTTTGGACTCTGCAATGCCCCTGCTACTTTTCAGCGAGTCATGATGGCCGCATTCCAAAATCATCTGCACGACTTTATTGAGGTTTATTTGGATGACTTCTGTGTCTATAGTTTGATCCATGAACACTGGGGATATTTGGAATAATGCTTTGACCGATGCCGGGAGTATGGGATCTCCCTCAACCCCGACAAATGCATCTTTGGGGTCTCTTCTGGAGTTCTGTTGGGCCACATTGTCTCTGCACAAGGGATATCAACAGACCCTGCAAAGATCGAGAAGATCACAGCTCTGACAGCACCCACCAACCTCAAACAGTTGAGGGGATTCCTAGGCCATGTGGGTTACTACAGAAGGTTCATAGCCCATTTTGCAACAAAGGCAACCTCCTTGCACAAGCTTCTGAGGAAAGATGCAGAGTTTATTTGGACGGAAGAATGTAACAAAGCCTTCAATACTCTGAAACAATGTCTGGTTGAGGCGCCCATCCTGCAACCTCCTGATTGGACGAAGGAGTTCCATGTGCACATTGATGCATCCATTGAAGGTTTAGGCGCAGTTCTATGCCAGAAGGGCTCCTCAAAGCTGGATCAGCCCATTTATTATGCAAGCCGAAAAGTCACTGATAGAGAGCGAAATTACACCGTGACAGAGCTGGAGTGCTTGGCAATGGTGTTTGCCGTAGAGAAGTTTCGCCACTACCTGCTTTCCACTCACTTAAAATTTTATGTGGATCATGAGGCCATGTCCTTTCTGATAAACAAAGCAGACGTGAAAGGACAAATGATGAGATGGCTCCTTCTATTCCAGGAGTTCGACTTTGAGGTAATTACCAAACCTGGTCGTTCCCATGTTCTGGCTAATCATCTGTCGCGTATCCCGCAGACTGCAGACGAGGAGCAGGATGATCCAGACGTCCCTGATGCTTCCCTATTCCTGGTAGAAACTGTAACCCCTTGGTATGCAGACATTGCCAATCTACTAGCAACCCAACAGTACCCTCCTGGCATTTCTAGTCGGGAAAGGAAGAAGCTTATGTTAGAATCAGCCCCCTACACCTTGTTAGGCAGTGCACTGTACAAGAAAGGCAAAGATGAAGTGCTCAGAAGATGTGTTGCAGGAGATAAGATTGGGATTGTTTTGAAGGCTTGCCATGACGAGCCATGTGGAGGCCACTTTGCAGGAGAAGCTATAGCCAGGAAGGCTCTGCTAGCAGGTTACTGGTGGCTGACCATTCATAAGGATGCCTATGACTACTGCAAGCGATGTGATGCTTGTCAGCGAATGGGAAAACCCACCAAAACAAGTGCCATGCCACTGCAACCTATCCTTCCTTTGAAGCCGTTCGAGAAGTGGGGCATCGACTTCATCGGCCCAATCGATCCTCCCACCAGAAGGAAATAGAACAGATACATCTTGGTATGTACGAATTATGTCACAAAGTGGTGTGAAGCTAAAGCCCTAAAGCAGGACGATGGTAACAGTGTGGCCCTGTTCATGTACGAGAATATCATCACCCGTTTTGGCAGTCCCCTAGAGCTGGTAAGTGACATAGGCACTCATTTCATTAATAAAGTCATGGAAGAGTTGACAGAGCTGTATAAGATCTGCCACACCATCGCAAGTCCACTCCTTATTACCCCAGAGCCAATGGCCAAGTCGAAGTCACCAATCGCATCCTCTGCTCTATCTTGACAAGGACAATTGCCGCACATCGTCGTGATTGGGATGATCGACTTACAGAGGCCCTCTGGGCGTACAGAACCTCCCATAAAGTAGCAACAGGACAGACCCCTTTTCAGCTGGTGTATGGTATAGAAGTTGTTTTCCCTGTTGAACTGAAATTGCCCTCTTTGCGAGTGGCTATCAAAGAGCATTTGGGGGATGATGATTCACTACAACGTTGTCTCCTGCACTTGGAATGTTTGGACGAAACTCGCAAGATGGCTCTACAGTGCATGGAAGCCACGCAAGCTCAACATAAGGCTTACCATGACAGCTTCATCAAGCACAAGGAGTTCAAAGAAGGTGATTTGGTCCTAGCCTATGATTCATGATTTGGCAAGTTTCTTGGCAAGCTCTAACAACGGTGGATGGGCCCATATAAGGTACTTGCTGTTAATCCTAATTGCTCTGTCCAAGTGCAGACCGTTGATGCCTCTGATGATCCCTTCCTGATCAATGGATATCGCCTGAAGAAGTACTTCCCTCCTTGGGGATCTTGACAATCACGGTCACCTGATCCTTTCCCCCGTTGGTGTGGCACTATCACTCTTATGATGCTACTTTTGATAGCCGTTCTTTAGCCACTCCTGATGAGGTGGACGCAACCCTCTATCCCCTCAGCCCCACCTCCCGTCCCTGATCTCTTATCCTCTATTTTCCACCAGTGGTGGCAGTGGCGAGGTTGGTTCTGACAAATGGTATTTTCACCATTCCCTTGCTTAATTCGGAAAAAAAAAGTAAAAAATATACATATCGGTCATGGGAGAAAAGGACTTCAGTCCCTGTCATCCCGACCTATTCTTCGAGAAAAGGTGGAGACACCCTCGAGAATAGGAGAAAAAAAAACAACAAAACAAGAAAAAAAAGGAAAAAAACAAGAAAATGAAAAAAAAATTGTTATGGGAGAAAAGGAAGAAATTCCATGTCATAGCAGGCCTCGTTCCAAGAAAAGGTGGTTAACACCCTTGGGCGGGAAGCTGGCTATGGAAAAGGTGGCAACACCCAGCTGTCCAGAAAGTGGATTCATCAATTGACATCCCCAGGATCCAGTTCCGAAGCTGCCTCCCTTGGTACGCTGTGTCCTGTGCCTTTCTGCAGAGCGTTTGACAGTCCTCTAGCAGACGCCATGTTCCTATCTAACCCCACGTTCGATCTGATGGCTACCTCCCTGGGTACACCTTTTCAACAACTGACGACGCGATCTTCATCGAGACAAACAATTGAGTGACGCGAGCTTTCATCCTAACTGGATGGGAAAGTGAGTATGGGTTGCCCTCTGTAACTATCAACAGAGAGTGAGATAGAGGGTGGAATGAGTGACCAGTCCTTGCCCTTTACATTCAACTGAGAGGTGAGAAGTGAGAATGAAGTGTTGCATGCACAGGATGGGCCTCTCAATGCACAAAGCACGATTTGTTCTTGTGCACTACACCATAAGGCTCCCTGGCCTTCCTTCTCGCACTGTATGCTGGCATAGGGTGGGATGCACAGTTGCACCTTCAAATGCGCACAAGGCATATAACCTTTGCACAAGTGACCGTGAGGATTACATCAATGGGTTTCAGGACATGGTTGCCCTCCTGTATCTTTCAGCAAAGCGTGAGACAGAGGGTGGGCTGAGTGTGACTGGAGTTTCTTCAATCAATTACCGAGAGGTGAGGATTGAGGGACGTTACGACCTTTGGAGTCAGGTACGTTCCCGTTTTCCTATGCACCCACGGGGTAGGTCTTTGCCATCAACACAGGACACGTCACCCTGTTCTGTACACTGCACTGTAAGGCTCCCTTGCCTTCCTCCTTGCACCTATGCCAGACGGGTTAGACGCACTGATCCACCATCAATTGTGCACCCTGGCATACTCCCTGTGCACCATTCCTTTGTCACTTCCTAAACCAGGTGTGAGATATGGGTTTCAATCATTATTCATCAAGTGATGTCTATAATGGGGCGAGTGACTGTTCTCTCATCCCATCTAAGTGCTGTAAGCTGAGTGACTCTCCTTCGTCAGCAACACCGACTCGACGTGATTCATCCACCAGCTACCTCCCTGGGTGCTGTTGCGTGGTCCCTGCCATGAAGGATGTGTGCTGTGAAGATACCTTGGTACCTCCTGCAGTTGACAACGACAGTGGACGTGCCATCGACAGTCAACCTTGATTCTCGACAACATGGGCCAAGTTTTTCTAACCCTACACTTTTTGTTGTCAGTGATGTTCATGTTTTAAGTGTGGGGACGTTAGTGGTTGGTCTGTTGTGTGGTATTAGGTCCCTGTTGCTTAGTCAACCCTACCTGTTAAGGTTTTAAGTGTGGGGACGTGTCCCTGCGCGTCTACATTGCATACTGCCTTGCATATGCCTCACTTCGATCATGCATGTATGCCGTGACTTTCTGTTACACTCCTAGGTCCCTTCCCCACCCAGCCGTCCACTGTCACCCCTCCCTTGGGGATGTTCCTCCTCCATTTCTCTTTTTCCCTTATTTTACTGTATTTCTATGTGAACGCACCCTACATTCCCCCAAATTCCAATCTACACTTATAGCCCTGTTTGTCCCTTTGAACTGTCCAATTTTCCTTTTTACCTACCCCTGTTTCAATGCACGGTTTTTGAGTTATTCATTTTTTACGGATTTTGCTTAAATTAGATAGTTTTCCATGTGAACGCTCTTTTCTTACTTCGGAACAGTGATCTGATGTTATAGTCCTACCCTACCCTTTTCCCCTGACATTTTTCCTTTTTCCTCCATGTCCTTCGATGCACGGTTTGTCAAATATTAATTTTGCGGGTTTTTCGGGACCTTTTCGTGCGTCTTTTTGACATTTTTCCATGTGAACCTGCCTTGTTTGCATTGGAATTCCAATTTGACTTGCCAGCCATGTCCAGTGCACTTTTCCCACATTTTTCCTTTTTTATCTCCCTTATTTTGACTTTTGGATTTTTAATTATTAATTTTTCAAAGTGTTTTCGAGTGTCTTTTGGGTATTTTTTGCATGTGAATGCATCCGAACCCTATTGGAACTGCGTTTTAAAGTGACACACCTGTAAAACTCTATCCCCCACACATTTTTCATTTTGACTACACTTCATTCCAGTGCACGGATCGTTCCGTATTAATTTCCGAATTCCTTTTCGGGTCCGTTTTTTGAGTTTTTCCCATGTGAACACATTTTATGTCAATCGGACCGGTGTTTTGTTGAGATAGGGTTGTCGAGCACGTGCTTCTGCACATTTTTCCTTTTTCCCGCACTTTGTTCCGATACACGGATCTTCCAATATTAATTTTTGTTTGCGTTTTTGGACCCATTTTTTGCGTTTTTTGCATGTGAATGCCCTGTCTTCCCCCCAGAATCCCCGTTGCACTTTTTCCCTATCTTCCCCCTGCCGTCCTGCACACTTTTTGTTTTTACGCCATTTCGTTTCGATGCCTGGATTGTGAGATATTAATTTTTCCCTATTTTGACGTGCCTCGCGCGACTTGTTCCGCGCGTGAACGCACCCGTTTTTTATTTTATGCGTCTCCACACGCCCCGATCGCATACACGTACCCCATGCCGACGTCCGGGCGCCATTCCAATCCCGCCACGGTAAATTTTTTTACCCCGCCCCATGCACGCACGCGGAACGGGGGCATGCCTTTCTTTTACTTAATTAATTTATTTTTTTTAACAAAAACATTTTATTTATTATTATTATTAAAACAATTTAATTATATTTCCCCCTCCCGCAGCCGTTACCTCTCCTCTCTCCTTCCCTCCTCTCTCTCCTCTCTCCTCTTCTTTGCTTTCTTTTCTTTCTTTCTTTTCTCTCTCCTTCCCCTCCCTCTCTCTCCCCGTAACCCCCTCTCTCTCTCTCTCTCCCCTCCTTCTGCTTCTCCCACCCCTCCTCCTCCTTCCAACCTCCTCCCTCCATCACCCTCCCTTTCTCCTCCTCCTCCTCTTCCTCCCTCCTCCCTCCTCCCTCCTCTCCCTCCTCCGCCGCTATCAGAGCCGCCCGCCGCCCGTTTTCTGGAACCCCGCCCGTTTTCTGGGCCGCCGTCTGTCCGTCTTGCTGCCGCCTGGGCTTCGCCGCCCCCCGCCTGGGTCCCGCGGCCCCGCCATCTGCGCCCGCCCACAGTCCGGCTTCGCGTAGCCCAGCGATCCGTGCCCACTGACAGCCCCGGAGCCCCTCCCCTGCCAGGCCCACCAGCCCCTTGCTCGCTGCCGCCCTCCTCTTTGCTCTTCAGCTGCCGCCGCCTTGACTTCCAGTCGCCGCCTCCTAGCACTGCAGCCTACCGCCTCCTGGCCTTGCAATCCGCCCCCACCTCCCACCTCTTCCCTCCCCCCACACCCCCGTTCCCGCCATCCACCTTCCAACAAACGCCCCTTTTTTGGCCCCCCATTCACACCTTCCCCCATTCCCACACTAGCACACACATTACCCCCCCTCCAAGCCCCCATTCACCCAAACCCACACCAACCCCCCAGTCACACACCCACATACAAATCACCCCCATAAGCCCCCATTCCCACCACCACTCCCCCCTCCAAGCCCCCATTCACCCAGACCCACACCAAACCCCCAGTCACACCCCCATTCACATACAAATCTCCCCCTCCTAAGCCCCTTTCCCACCCACCCCACCCGAAGCGCAGAACCCGCCCCCTTCATTTCACAAACAACAAAAACCACCCGCACCCCCTTCTAGGCCCCCTGTCACATGCAGGGTGTGCGTGCGCGCGGCTGTGCATATGCGTTGTTCGTGCGGGAGCGTCTTTTACCGGCCGTTCACACGCGAGGACGCGCGTTTCGCCTTGTCCATGTGGTGGTGTGTTGCAACCAGCCGTTCACACGCAGTCCTTATCAGTTGTTCACACGCAGCCGGGTACTGCCCTTTTAATTTAAAATCCTAAAAACCCCTAAAAACACATTTAAAAATTCAAAAATTTCTTAAAAATCAATTTTAAAAAAATTTACAGAAACATTCCTAAAAATTTTCCAATATTTCTGCAACCAATTGACATATGTTTCCAAACTAAAATATTGAAACAATTTACAAAAAAAAAAAAAATCGAAAATTGAAATTCTTTTTCAAAACCATGAAAAAAATGAAAATTTTCTCTAAAAATTCATAAAAATGCCGAAATAATGTCAGAAAAAATTTCTGAAAATTCTACAAATTATTTTGTACATTTTGCCAATATTTTCTCATTGACAATGCTTTCCTTAATTAGCAAAAGTATTAATTGGAATCCAACCCCTAATTTAAAAAACCAAAAAAAAAAACAAAAAACAAAATTCAATGAAAAAAATCATTTTTAATCCCACCAATGAGCTGAAAAAAATGAATTAAATCCGATCACCTTCTTTACACTTGATACTCATGATTGGTTGCTGAAATTTCATGACCACATCACTTTTTTTAAAAAAAAACAAACAACCAAACACATCCAAACACACTTTTTTTAAAAAAAAAACCAAAAATATTACCAAACCAAACTTTTTAAAAAAAACAAAAACAAAAACAACCCACAAAACCAAACAATCATAATCTTAAATCCCAATCAATCCAAATCCCCAACATCTCCATTTTTTTTCTCTTTGGTCACACGTCGCCTTTGTTTTATTATTTCTTTTTGGTCAATGTGTTAGTTGTTTTTCCGTTTTCATGTACGACAGGACGACTAGTCTTAGTCGGCCTTTTGTCAGTTTTGTGGATTATCGGTGGATTGCGTCTCTCCCTTTTCGAGGCCGTCGTCTCAGACTTTGCAGACAGACCCACACATTGCCAAGTTTTTTCTCTTTTTTCCTCTCTCACGTTGCACCATAACACGCATTTAAATTGTAACTAAAATCAATTAATCGTTGCACATACACAAAATTAACAGACTGCACTTCATAACATTGTAATAAAACGAACCCGAACGTTAATTGTAAAAGGAACCCCGTTGTTGCACGAGCACCTTGGCACCATAACCCACTTAATTTTTGTAAATTAAAACCCATTCACTAATGCACACGCACACGCATTACAGACACCTTTAACTTGTAATAAAATGAACCCCCCGAAGTCACGTATGCATGCACTCAAGTGCCACAGATCATGTAATTATAACAATGAACTGCATTAGTAAAGACCCAGTCAAGTAAAGTCGTGTCAAGTCTGAGAGGGACTGGGCTACATTTCCGACTCACCATGCATTAATGGATTCACCATTAATAATGAACTATGCTTAATTGATTATTTAAACAAAATGAGTCGTTAGTTTCACCCATCCACTTCACCGCACTGTAGGACCCTGAACGTTTACGGGGATTGGGTTTTCTTGGTCAAAGATGTCGGTCATATTTGTTCATGTCTATTTTACTAGTCCGAGTCTGTGATTCTATTTGGAGTCTGGTCAGTGTCTGGGTTATGGTATGTGTGACACTTTTGTTTTATTTTGTGTGCTTGATTACGGGGTTTTGGGTGCCTGTTTGTACTGCATATTCACCAAGCTTTCGGTCGCATATGTGTGTAGGTCATGTCGAATTTTCGGTAGGATGTGGTTTGCTTGGGGTGGTTTAGTCCAGTCAATCTTATCCTAAATCTTTCTCCTGTAGATGGTCTCAGTGGTGGTTTTGTTTGTGGGTTTTGCAGGTTTTCTCTTTGATTCCTGGTTTGTGTGTGTGGTTTTTGCTATAGTCTGAATGGCATCATCTTCTTCTTCTTCCCCTCCGATTGTGGTACAGCATGTTCCCCTTGCAGTCCATGATTATTCTCTCCTTCTAGAGGCGGATTGCATCTGACGTGCAGGCCTCAGACCATTTGTTGCCCTCACATTGCCGTCGGTAGATGAGAAGCTTTGTTACTCCTTCTTGGCTTCTTATAAAAACCAATCTGGCCTGGTTTATAACCGTACCTTCTGCTTATCTACAGTTAATATCCATGAAGCGTTGTGCTTGCCCCTTTCTGTTTCCTTTGTGCCCAGCGGTAACCAGTTACTTATTGCTGAAGAGATAGTTACTCTCTTGAAGAAGGAAACTTCTACCCCCTTGCTTCTCAATCTACTTATTAACAGTTCAGGGGTCTCTATTGCTCCTATCTCTTCTCCAGTATGGAAGCAGTTATGTCAGTTCCTCCAGGACCGATTTATGACGAGTAAGTCAGCTTCTAAGTATCTTTCCAAGGAACTATTCACAGCTTCTGTGAAGATCCTAGAGGGTGCTAGGTTCAATTGGGCAAGCTTCTTACTCTCCAAGATGGATCAACATTTCCAGCATGTACGGAAGGGTCAGATCATTAATGTTTCCTATGGTGCTTTCTTACAGCGCATTATCACTTTTGCACCTCCTCCTGGTGGTGTGCCAGTGCCTGATTCTGTTCCTTTACTGCCGCCGCAACCTCCACCATCAGTCCCTTCCCCTCCACCTATGCAACCAAATTCAGAAGATGAGGAGTCCCCTGTTATATTTTCTCGCAAGAAACGCCTTCGTACTAAGGGTCTTTCCAGCCCTCTTGTACTTGCTTCTCCTGTACTCACACCTGTTCCTGTTGTGTCTGGAAGTGCCCTTCCTTCTTTCCTCTCCTGTCCTAATTTATTTTCAGCCCAAAAGGAAGGACAAATTGATCAGCTGATGCCTTCATCCTTATATACTATATTATCTGGACCTATGCTTTCACAGCTAGTTTCAAATGTCCAATCCACTCTGGAAACCTCCCTTACCTCTTGTCTTCAGACAATGTATACCAGTGTTTATACTTCCTTGCAAGACAAGGTGGATTCCTTGACTAGTCAGTTGACTAAGGCACTGGAGGATTTGTCTGCAGAAAGGGCTACCCTCGGTGATATTAAATACTGCCACATCCTTAATGGATTCCCAGAAGGCAACTATCCAAGAGTTAGAATTTAAGGTTGCTAAGTTAGAAGAGGAGAATGCATCCTTGCAGCTTGAGAAAAATTCTGCCCTTGAGGAAATGGTCACTTTGGCTAGTAAACTTGGTACTAGTGAAGGTCAATTGCAGCACTCTCAGGCAACTGTAGAGTCCCAACAGAAAGTTATTGAAGAACTTAACCAAAAAGTGGTTGTTCTTTTTGTTTCTCCTCCAACTCCTATTGTCTCTTTAGTCATATCTTCCAAAGGAGAGCTTGATCAGTTGCACCATAAAGCTATTTTATGTGATGGGTTCTCTACTAAAGTGGAACGCCTTCAGCAGAGGATGAACTGTGTGCAGGAAGATTTTACCCGCTATACTGAATTGGTGTCACCTCCTCCATCCTTTTGGATCAAATATAATCAGCAAAGGTTTGCCCTGTACATCTCTTTAAGCAATGTGGATTTGGAACCTCCAAAGGATGGGTGGTCAAATCTTTGGTCTGCGGGTCTCTTGAGAGCAGTTTTTGATAGATTTGTGGATGAGTTGGTTTCCCATGAGGTTCAGTTATTATCTTTCATGTATCTTGTCGGACATCTGCAAATTTCTGATGAAGAGGACTTGAATGTTTATGTGGGGGATGTGATCTTATAGGAAGTCATGTACATGCACTCAGTTGAGCTCCTGTTAGCAGATAGTTTGAAGTATTAACATGAGCAGACATCTTGGTGTAAGGGACATGCTTGGCATCCACCTTTGGAGGCTGATGCTTTGGAACCTCGTCGTCTTTGGAGTGTTTTCCATAAATCTGATATCTAGCCATTACAATCTTAGTTGTTGAGCTTTATTGCTGATGATCCATTATTTATTGATTCCTTTTTCCAGGACCTTAATTTCCGTTGTTCTATCTATCCTTAGGATCCTGGTGATCTCCTTTCTTATTCTCTTATGACGTATCGTTTCCCTTTTTATATTTCCCTTCTTTCCTCAAGTCCTGATACCATTCTGCTTTTATCTTTTACCCCTTCTAGATTTCCTCATATCCCAGTTTTTACTACATGTCCTTTTATTGCTGATCCTACATCATCACCTACCCCTTCTGACCCTCCACCTTCTGTCCCTCCTATTCCTTCTGTTTTCTCAGTGGATTCCCTTCGTACCTTTTTGTTGAATTCTCCATCTTTGCCATCTTCCTTATCCCTTCATTTGCCTTCCTTTTATGATTTATCTTATCCTCCTTTACAATGTTCTCCTCTCATTCCATTGCCCCTTTCATCTGATTATATCAATCTTCCTCCCCAGTCAGTGCTGGATACTCCAGGATATGACAGTGACATACTCCATCGAAGACAATGGACGCTACATGATTGTGTGACAGGACCAGTATTTAATTGGCCTTTCATTCCAGGGTCTTGGGATACATCTGCAGCATGTTCGAACTCTTACCTTCATTTTTCCAAAGTGCATGTTACTTCTGAGGATACCACTATTTTCCTTGCAGCTTATTTTTGTTGGTATCTTGCTTTCATGCATCAGCAGTCAAAGCTGAATACTCGAAAGAGTATCCCTCAGTTGCTCATCAATCCAAATGTAGATGTGGCTGTTGCTCAGATGGATGTTCTGTACTACTTTGCACAGGCCTTCCCTACTAGGTTCCTCATCTTACTGGAAAGGATGTGTTGCTTACAGTTCCTCCAGAATGTGCCTCAGCATTTTGTTGATGAGAGTAAAGCTTTGGAGCGTTTAAAGCTTAGTATGCAGTTTAAGAAGAAATACCTTCATCCTACTTAGCAATGGAGTTTTTTCCTCATTGTATCATTCCTCCTTTATTAATGGAAATTTTCTTTTTGCTCTCCAATTTTTGGGGATGCCATTCAGACTATATTTGTATATGGGTATTTTTTGTATTGGGTGATGTTTTTTTTCAATTGTGTGGAGCTGATGAAGATGAAGCTGTGAAGATTGATGCAGTTGGTTATCACATGGTTGCAGTTGCAAATTTGGATGCAGAACTCTTATATCCTTTAATAGTTTGAGTTTATAATATTGGAATGGTTTTTTTTTGTGTTATTGGTTTTCCTTTCATATGTGTTTCAGATCCAGGTTATGAAGCTGATATGTTGGGGTTGTGATCAAAGTGGGTGATTTATGCTGAATTGAAGATTTTTTTTAGCAGATCATAGAGCTTTTATTTTTCCATTTTCTTAGGTCGCGAGGATGCTTCCTTATTAAGTGTGGGGATATGTTGAGTGTGGAAATGATTGGTTTTTGGGCTGATTTTTTGTTGTTTTTGTTGCTGAATCGTTGTTTTTGGTAGTTGATTGTTTGAGTTTGAAGATGTTTTGAAGTGTTTGGAGTGGTTTGAGTATGTTTGAAAGGGTTTATGTTAGTTTTTGATGAAATATCTTGTTCTGAAGAGTTCTGTAATTCTCTCTGTATGGTTCTGTAAGGCTTGATTTTCTTCTGTTTTGTTCTGTTTTGTTTCTGTTTTGGTAGTAGAGATGGTTGAATGAATGTTTTGAGAGATGATTGAAAATGTGTGAAAAGGTTTATGAGAGATTGAATTGGTTTTGTTATGGTTTTTATGGGTTTTGTTGATCTTCTGTAAAGTTCTGTAGCTTCTGTGCTTCTGTAGCTCTGTAGTCTTGTTGCTCTGTTGCTCTGTGGTTCTGTTCTGTTTGTTTCTGTTGAGTGTTATGATGGATGTATGGATGTTTTGGGAAGTGTTCTTGTCTTAGGAAAAGGATGAATGGAAGCTCTATTCAAGTCAAAAGAAGTGAAGAAGTCACTGCTGAAGAACTACTGAAGATTTACAGAAGGTTACAGAATGACAGTGATAGAAGACAGATCTCACAGGACACTATGATGTCTCTGGTGCCCCTTCATATCAGACATACCTTTTGGGAGGTGTATCCACGACCTAATGAGGATTATTGTGTGTGATTATTGAGTGATTGTAGTGAGGATATGATGTAGTATTGAGAGCATACTATTTTGAGAGAGATCATATGCAAGAGATAGTTGGTTCTATGTGAAACATTGTATCTTTCTATGAGGGAGAAGACTATGAAGACAATGAAGATGAATACTATGTGATTTCTTTCCATCAAAAGTTGTGTTCTCTTTGTCTATTAATGAAGAATATGATCAAGTTTTTAAAGATAAAGCCGTGGGAGATTGTTACTATGATGCTGCATGAAGATTTCTTGCCTTTGGTGTTGTTTTCTTTGTGATGGTCATATAAAGAATGAAATAAAATCTTGTTGATGTTACAGGATAGATTTTCTTGCAAGAGAATTCCCTTTTCCTTGGTGTTCCTCTTGGAGCTCCAAGCGAGCATAAATTGGCATGTGACAATCATATAGACATCGAGCAAACACCCAAACATGTTAAATGAATCCATCAGTAAGCTATCACACCCTTTGTGTAATAGAGCAAAGTGTACAAAACACTAGCAATACTTGACACAAAGAGGTGTATGCGGGAGTGCAAAGCCCAAATCAGCCCAAGTACATCTGTGAGGACCACGGTATATCAACCATACAGCATCCAAGTGAAGATCCCAGTCTCAAGTATCTGAATGCTCAAGTAGCATAAACTTCCTGTTCAATGTCTATCAAGCATATCAAGACGCTCCCATTGGCACAAAATTTGTAAATATCAAGCAAAGAAGCTCAACAAGGGCATATGATAGCACCAGTGCCAGAAGATCCAAGATCAAGCATTAATAAGACCTCATGAGCATATAGACCGTGTAGCATCCATACATAGCATCCATATACATCAAGTACAGCCAGACTATAACTTTGGTAAGCTAAGAAATAGCCAAACTAAGCTCCGGGAAAATCAAATGTCAAGCCAAAGCAAGGCTTAGTAGCATCCAACTCCAAATAATGTAACAGGCATGTAGTAGTGGCATAGGCCAAGCATATCAAGACTGGTTAGACATACATGCCATAAGTACATCAGAGATGAAAATCCAAATGCTATGTGAAGCAAGCTCAAGCTCAACTAATGATTTGAGAGAAAATCCAAGCTCTATGTCAATCCGTGAGAGTCACTACATCAATGTATACATCCAAGACATAGCCCCAATGCAATAGGCATATCCAAAGATAAGAAAAAGAGCTTCATCCCTGAATATTCTAGTAGCAAATCAATGTCCAAAAATAAGTAAATAATGGCTCAATCCAAGCTCAAAACCATAGACAAACCATAGGCATACTTTCCCATATGTAAAGGCACCAACCAGGTATAATTAGGCATCAAATGACTATGTCGCATAAGCTTAAAGTGTAATTACAGAGGTCTGCCCTATTTTGAGCTGCCTATGGACTATGTTAAATAGTCAATGACTGAGAAAATTCAGCCCCAAAAGCATCTCACATCATAGGCATACATTACCCTAGCATTCAGGGCGCATTCAGGACCAATCGAGCAGCCAATGTCAATGCCAAAGTGGTCCAGACATAAAATGCTAGTGTAGCACTGCTATGGGCTGCACGTAAACTATGTATAATAGTCCCAAACTTGAAGTAAATCACATCAATGCTCAATGCCAAGGCTCAAGATCAAGTGCTAAGCATAAACCAAGTGTATAGTGCCCAAATGAGACTGCCAAAATGACTGGAATGAGTTGGAGGAGATCAAAAAATTAATCATGTGCTGTAAATGCACCTGGAAAAATGGTGCAAATCTACCTGGGGTTGTTGCTCATGTTTTTGAGCTGGGTAGAGTGGTAGAGGAAGCTCAAGTGGGTGCCAAAGAAGGCACACAACAAGATTGAGGTGCCCTAGTAAAGCCTATGTTAGGATATGGAGCATTGGAGCTTCAAATGGTGCTGCCCCCTTTCTCTTCTTAGACCTGTAGACTTGTAACCAACATGAAAGCCTAAAGCAAATGAATGAATACCTTTGTTGGAATGCCTTGAGGGTGCCCAAAGGGGCCCAGTAGGTGCTTGGGAAGTCGGGGAGTGGCGAGCTTGGGAGAGTTGTCTATGGCTGTCAAGAAGGAGATCCAATGAGTGTAGGTAATCAATAGGAAGTTGAAGGAATCATGAACCAAGTCAGAATGCTCAAGAAACCATGCTTTGATACCAATTGAATGGTGAGAAGGATCGAAGCTTGCTTGGAAGAGCTATGGCAAGAGAGCAAGAGCAAGAAAGAGAGAGAGAGACTAAATGGAAAGTCCAACAGTCACAATGTGTGACCGGGCCTTTCTTTATTCAAACTGTCACTAAAAGAATAAGAATAATGTGACGATGACGGTGGGTGCCCCTGCCACCTGGAGTGTGCAATGGCGGGTATTGTCAGTGTAGTAATACATGGGCAGCTAGGTGGAGGCACTTTTACCCCAACATGGAGTTATATCCTTCTTGTACCAGGGGTAATCCAACTATGAAGCCCATGGTGATATACTCCCATTTCATTTGAGGGATGTCAAGTGGCTGGAGCTTTCCTAACAACTTGACACACTCAGCCTTAATTCGTTGACAATTTAGGCATTTGGTGACATACTTGAGTACATCACCCTTGATTCCTTGATGCCGATATGAGTTGCCTTCTCTCTCTCACACACCGGTAGCTCCATGATCCTAGATGCTAGCTCAAGCACCCTCAAGCCTCCTTCGATCTCCAAGCTCCATCCACCATGGTCGCGTGCGCAAGAGAAGAGAAGAGAAGAGAAGAGGAGATGGTGGAGAGCTTCACCCTCTTGATCCTTCACTCTCACACGCTCACTCCCTCACACTCTCACACTCCCTCTCTCAAGAGCACACACAAGCAAGAAGAGGAGAAGAAGAGAAGAGCTCTTGTTCGCCACACACCAAAGAATGAGTTTCCATTCACTTTTTGAACTTTATATATACAAACCCTAAAACCCCATGGGCACCCATCCCTTTTTACATGACTGGCGATTGTGGCAAGGTCCCTTTTTATAATTCCCTCTTCTTGCTTCTTCCCCTAAGCCTATACCCGTCTATTCTTTTACAACTGGCACAGGAGGGAGCCTGGCGCTCTTTTACAAGAGTTTTTGGAGTTTTTGAGGCACCTTTTATTTAAAATTACGCTTTTGGCCCTGGCTTAGCTTTAGAGGCCGCCTGCGTGTCTTTGCTCCTTTTCCATCTTCTTCTTGCTTTTTCATTCATTCTTCCACCTTCTTGGCTTGGGCATTCTTCTCCTTCTTGGCTTGGGGTTAACAGCAGGAACATTTGTCAACCCAAACAACATCACAATAAACTCATAATGACCGTTTCTTGTGTTAAAAGCAGTTTTAGGGATATCTTCCTCCCTGATTCCTATTTGATAAAATCTTGATCTGAGATCAATCTTTGAGAGAACCTTTTCTCCCTAGAGTCGGTCAAGCAACTTATCTATCCTAGGAAATGGATATTTGTTTTTCACTATCACCTGGTTTAATCCACGGTAATCTATACAAAGGCAGAGTATTCCGTCTTTCTTTTTCTGAAATAAAATTAGGGCTCCCCATGGTGAATTACTTGGCAGAATGTATCCTTGGTCTAATATCTACTTGAATTGTTCTTTTGGCTCAATGGCTTCAAGACTTGACATTCGGTAAGGCTGTTTGGCGATGGTGGCAACATTTGGAATAAGTTGAATTTCATGATCTACTTCCCTTGCTGGCGGGAGCTCTCTGAGGTCTTCTGGAAAAACATTCGCATATTCTTTTAGCTAAAATGGTTGATCCTTGGATTCACTATCTTGCTCAGCCTTGTTGAGTTTAATTAGATAGCCGGATAATCCTTTCTTCAGTCCCTTTACTATTTGGGAGGCTTTAGCCAATTGAACCTTAGGGTTTCTTGCTTCTCCTCGAGTGGTTACTTGTTCTCTCTTAGAGTTTTGGAATGTGATTTGGCTCTTTCTGCAATGAATATGGGCATTATTTGGAATTAACCAATCCATACCTAGCAGACATTCATAAGCCTTGAGGTTCATATTTGGAAGTTCATTTTGAAAGAATTGCCACCCAAGCTAAATTCTACCTTGCTAGTTTGTTGTGTTGATAGAACTTCTTTGCCATTTGCTAATTCCACAAGCATTCTATGTGTGATAATAGTGTTTATGCCTAGTCTTTTTTGCACATTTTGGTGATACGAAAGAGTGGGTACTTCCATAGTTGATTAAAATTCAAAATGGGTTTACCTTGATAATCTGCTAGTATTTGAATTTACTGAGAATTAGTGATTGGACCCTTTTGATTGAGAGTGGTGTGTACTCTAGCTCTTTCCATATCAGATTCTATCGTGGGATATTTATTGTTATTGATCTCCTTTAGGTTTATTCCAACGACCTTTCCCTTGGTAACTTGGCTTTGCCTACAAAAGTGATATTGGCCAAGCTTCGGGCCCTGCCTCTTAAAATGTCATGGTTCCTTGCAATAGAAACACCTTGGAGTCTCATTGCTTCTTCATGTGGGTATAAAGCTTCCCACTACATTTGATTTGGCATTCTTCATCTTGTTTGGTTGGTAGTGTCTTTGGGCTCTTTTTACATAACCTTGGAAGTTGACCTTATTCTGATTGTTTATGTTTCAAATTTTTGCATTTTTTCACCTTTGTTCAATCTCTTGAATTATTGGAGCTGTTGGAATCAATGCATCTTGTAAATTCGATGGTCTCATCGTTTCATGACACGTATTCTCAGGGGCGGATTTAGACCATTGCAAAATTTAGATACTTGCTGTGAAACATCCATCGTAGGTGCAAGTGTTATGAATTTGGAATAGTAGGATTCTAGGCTTAGGCTTAATTGCTTTAGATTGAAGAACTCGTTCATCTTTTGAGCTTGATATGTGGGTGGAAGATATCTCCCACGTACCGCATCATTAATTTTGTCCCAAGTGATAGTGCCTCTTCGGGCATTCTTTGGTCCTTGCACCATTGTTTCCACCAAAGACGGGCATCTCCTGTGAGTTTTAGGTTGGCAATCATGGCTTGATTTGATGGTGTAGTCCTTGTATTAGTGAAATAGTCTTCCATAGATTCTATCCATGTTTTTGCTTTAGTTGGAATGTCCCTTCCTTTACCATCAAACTTCAGTGGCTTGTATTGCTTGAGAAGAAATTTCTTCTCTTGGGCTTCTGTAGTATTGAGATTCGAGGTGACGTTCTGAGAATTATGCAATCTTATAATCAATTTTCTTTCCAACCACATTTAGAAAAAAAGATGTTCACTTGCTTACTTTACCTCATTAATTTAGGAGGGAAATTATGTACTACTTGTCTTTTTGATATGATCACGGTTTATACTTCAAAAGAGAGGTGTAATATTTAATCAAGAAAAAAAGCGTATCTATTATTTTTGATTTATCAAGGAGACAAACAGATGGACAAAAATAATAATTTATATCAATAGCAAGGGAATACATCATTCGAGTAGTTCGGGAGCTCATATTATTCTCAAAAAAGATTTTCCTACCACAATCTAGGTATGCATTGCGATATATCCATTGCATATAGTGATTAGAATTTTGAATGAGAATAAATATCCAAAAATCTATATTTCAGAGGAAGGTCAAGTAATCCATCTTTCTTGTAGATGTGACAATTGGAGCGTCCTACAACCATGACCCGATCAGTTGATATAACCCTTGTAACCTCCTCATAGATGTACCGGTTTAGTTTGACCTATCGCCCTCTAATGAACATGTTTGAGTTTACTTTGGCTCATAGAATAGATAAATCTTGGCAACCTTAAGGGCTTCCATCCACCTTAATCTCTCTAATTTATTTTGGAGGTAAGCAAGATGGTTTGCATCAATGTAACAATACCCTCCACTTAACATCCATTGCCTTTCGTAATACAAGGATGAAGGATTCTATATCTGAGCTAGTATTCGTATCATATGGTTTCTCTAGCTAAAGCTAGAGGAGTGCATTGCTGTTGTAAACATAACTTGAAAAATCAAGAATCGTTTCCAAGGTTCGTCTTTCTGCCAGAAATCGAGAATATATATCAACAAGACAAGACTTCACTACTTAAGGGAAAATATATTTTATGTTGTAAATATAACTAGTTTTATTTACTTGCGTCATGTCCTACATCAAATATATTTTATGTTGTAAATATAACTAGTTTTATTTACTTGTGTCATGTCCTACATCAATGTGTGCTCTGATACCAACTGTAGCATGCCGCTTGAGCTTTTCCTGGAAGTATGTTCTTAGTAGCCCATCAAGAGATGTCCTAGGAAGCGTCATCTGGGATTTTGATAAAATGCTCGAAGTTTGCTAACTAAGCTTGCTTGAGTCTACCATGTAATGGAAGTTCCAACTGCTCCCATGAGGATCGACCTGAGTTTTTTTGGTTAAATTTATTACTAGTGGCTAATTAGTATTAGCGGATTCTAAAGTGATGCGAATCACGCTTTCTGGTTTCTAATGGTCCATCAAGTGTGATTTTTTTTCCTTCTTAGGAAAGCTCTTGACTTACTGAGACCACCCAGCCATAGGTCTGGGTCCATCCTCCCACTTTCCTCGAGAGAGTAGTTTTAGTTATCTAATTACCTACCACTTTAGGTTCAACATATAAAAACAACTTCTTTGAATTATCTCCTGATACAAATTCATTACACGCCTTTATTTCACAACACAAAAACAGAGTAAAGCAGTTCCTTCTTAATAGTTCCTTTTAGAAAAATGACCATTTACAAATATTTTCTTGTTCAAAGGTATACCTCGACTAGAGCTCTCTATGATAAGACCTTTCATGTCATGATTGGTCTAAAGTCACTAACACGAAACATGATTGGTCTAAAGTCACTAACACGAAACATGATAGGTCTAAAGTCACTAACACGAAACAAAGAAAAAAACCCCTTGGAGTAGGTTTTATTCATGTTGGACTTGGGGAGGTCTAGTGCCATCAAGAACACTGCCTCAGTTGAGGTTCTGTGTTCACTAGAATACTGCCTCAGTTTGGCGATCTATACTTAGTCATCCATATTTTCGCGTGATGATTTTAGGAAAGATCATACCTAGCTTACAATCACAAACATCTTATTTTGAATGCATTATACATAAACTTTTTAACAAGTAACGCATTCTGCTCTTATATATTTCAAACGTTCCAGGATATAAATGTCCTTCCTTGATGATTTTCCAAAGATTCGAGTGTCTAACCTATAGCTTGGATTTCCTCACAACTCTAAGTAGGTCAAGTAATTGGCAATCAATTGCTATGCATCCAGGAGTTACCATGTGATAGGCGTGATGAAATTGTGGATGACACACCTCCTGCTCAAGCATTTTATGATTTTTAAAAAAATCAACAATGTAAGGTGCAAAACCAATCCTTTAATGATTTCCAAGCTACTCATAACTACTGCGTTGCTCGAGACTAGCACCGAGTTCCCTCGTGCTACTAGTCTCTCTTAAATTTAAACAGTGATCAACATGTATGCTATGTATAATCAAATACATCAGAATTAAAAATATTTTTAGTGACCACTCACTCTTACAACCCCTCTTTCCTCTTACCGTTTAGTTTTTGCATTCATTGGGTAGGTGTAATGTTTATTTTTATGTAGTTTTTCATTTAAAATTTGATAAAAAACATACTCTAACATAAAAACAAGGCTTGATTGACCCTCATGCTCCAATCTTGTTATACGTTCATAAACATAAAATATATGCTTTCCTTTTTTTAAAAATCCCTTATTTTTTCTATATTTTCTCATTTATTTGTTCATAAAAATGTGGTATTTTTTGATTTATGTGTCTTGACTGACTGATTATATTAACTGAACACTAGTTTTTATTAGTATTTTATCCCATATGAACTTCATTCCCCAACCCGAAATGGAAGAAACCCTCATTTTTCCTAATTTAAGATGCATTTTGGATTTTAAATTATTAATTACAACTATGTACAACTACGAGTTCTAAATTTTATCATGTGCAACCCTAAAAAAATACTCCAAACATGATTCATATAAATTTTCTTTCCATGCGCACATAATTAGAACCATCAAATATCAAAACAATGAAATTTCTTTTGTAAAAATTGAGCATACCGCCTATTTGCATGTTGTGTGGTTTTTTAAATGGTTTTCAGGCAACCAATGGACCCATCCTTAATTCCCCAATAGTGCTGGACATTGCCTCGCATACTCCTTTCAATCTCGGAGCAATCCGGTCCATGCCAGACAAGTGTCCTTCATCTCCTTTTCTTCTGGATTTTTTGTGTGTGATCAGCCCCTTAGAGAAGGGAGAAGGAGGAGAGAGAAGTACTGAGTTTTGATCTCTGCAATTGGATAGCCATTGTGTGAGGGAAGACTGGTGATCAGAGACAAAAAAATGCGGGAATCCATGGCTGAGATCGGTTGGGGGGGTTGCTTATAGGCCTGTCTCGTGGCCTTCTTCTCCAAATCATCACCTTTGGGGGGGGGTGGCATGTTTTTGGTGTTGCTGTTTTGAAAACCCCCCCTCCCCCCAATTACGTTTTTCTTAAAAATTTAATTGGGGGTCCAAGGCCCCCCCAAAAGGCCCATGCCCAAAGTTTATAAACTTTTGCCCTTTTTCCCCTTCTACTTTCCAGCTTGTGAACCTTGCCCGTTTCGAGTGCCAAAAATTTCTGCCAGTTCATCTTGAGGTCCCAAACTACTAATCACTTGATCTAGCTCGATCTGGCATCTGGAAAAATTATGAAAAATCCACAACTGCTCTTCAAAATCACTTTCAAATCCCATCTTCCGCGGCTTGTAAAAATTGCCAAATCGGTATTTGTTGCTTTTGACGAGGTTCAATTCTCACCTTGAATTTGCACTTCTCTGCTTCTTTTCTGCACTTTCATGGGCTTTAAATTCTACTCTCATTGGCGACCATGGGATAGGGCAACCCAGCCCATCGAATCCCATGAATAGATTTGCACAAACATAACCATACAGAGCATCAAGCTGAAATGACAAATATACAACAAAATTCTCCATAGCTCTCACCCTACCCCATGAGGGAATCAAGGCATGAAAATCCACAAGGGATAGGCCCAGCATAATCTGATAGAAATCCAGAGTGAGTCTCTAACTAACTGCTCTAACATGGACTGATTAAAAACCCTATCAAAGAGGTCATCCTAGTGGTGGTTTGAACTACCTACATAAATTAGGACAACTAGACCAGGACCTCCTACTACGCGAGGAATCCTATAGCCTGGTCATCATAGTTTCTCCTTATAACATATTTTTCATTTAGGGTTTCATATGCGGGCATGTAAAAAGAAGGGAGCTAAGCATAGAGTGACCCAAGGAGACCAGGGCGTCAACCTCATGTCCTGACTCGGTACCTAAGAACTTACTAAGCTCTCGTGAGGTGACACTTAATCCTTTTCTTTCACTCACTTTTATTTTCACTCCAATATTCCTTTCTCTTTTCTTTTCGGCTAGGTACTATCCTTAGGAAGATAAGGCATCGGTTTAACTCGTCCCCAGAAACCTACCAAAGCCTCCGCAAGAAGGCGATAATCAACTGCTTGTAGGATTTTTCTTCCTTTTTCTTCTTCTTCTTTTCATTTCAAAGTAGTCCAGGGCTGATGTTAGGAGGTAATTGTAAGGGCTCCCCTGGACCACAATTGAAAAAGACATCTTCCACGAAAGCATAGTTAGACAAGGAATCCAGAAAGTGATTCCATTGTCCAGGAACTAACTAACAAGTCACCTTCTCAAAGATATGCAACATATCCAAGGCTACACTATGATACATCTATAAAATGGGATCCCGCACACTCTAGGTCCCATTTAGCTAATTAATTACTAACTGCGAGTCATCTTTAACCAATGATCAATGGATACCACCACATTGGGCTACATTCAGCCACATGATCAAAGCCTTGTATTATGCCATATTATTAGTGAAATAGGGTCCTAAATAGACTCCCATCTTCATGAAAACCTGACGTCGAGGATCTTTAATGACCACACCAATGATCACATGTTTAGTGGGCCCTTTGGAAGCTCTGTCAAAATATAGAGTATAAACCAAGGCTTCATTGATAGGCCATGCCATATTAATCAGCTCACTCTTACTTATGATAATCAAAATCAAGCTAAGAGAGAGGGTGTATAACATGCACAATTTCTCCTTTCTCTCACTGAACTCAATAGGAATACTGGTTAGAATTCATTGACAATGGTGGCAATAGACCTTAATTTCCCATGTAAAGGATTCATCATGCCACTCAGTAACCTGATACCCTTTGCTCCACCAGATCACTTGACCTTGGTGGTAATGTTGTTGAAGGTACGAATGCTCCAGATAGGGAATGATGCGTCCCATCCACTCGTCTTGGTACCTACTAGACATTAAAGGTGAATCCTAAAGAACCTGCATAGGCACCAAGCCCAACATCAGCCCTTACACATATTAAGGCTTCAACTTATTAATATTAACTTTAGTCTTGAACTCTACCCCTTGCAAATCTACTAGAAGTGCCATAGAGACATTCTTTCCTAAACATACAATCTTGTATGGTCCATTCCATTTGGGTTCTAATTTTCCTGGAAAGAGCTCCCTTTGAGCATCATAATACATCACTAACTGACCTTTTACAAATTTGTACTTCTTAGCCCAAAGATCATGAAGGACTTTTATTCTCCTCTTTCCTACTTCTTGATGTAATAAATCCTGCAATCGAATCTCATCAAGATGTGTTAAGAAAGTATACTATTCATGTAACACTTCTTCCTCTCACAATGAATAATTGAGGACAAAACGCACAGTGGGGAGCTCTATTTCTAACAACAAAATATGCTCCTTCCCATACACTAACTTGAATAGAGTGTGGCCTGTGGCTCTCTTGAACGTCTTGTTGTAAGCCCACATTGCCACATATAATTTCTTGTCCCAATCGCGCTTTCTTTCTGATAAGATCTTAGATAATATTCCTACCAGTTGTTTATTCATACTCTCAACCTGACTGTTTGCTTGAGTTAGTCTTGTTGTGCCTAATCTTCAAAGCTTCAGTCAAGGCCACTATAACCTTGTTCAAGAAGTGTGTCCCACATGACAGATGATTTTTGACATCGAGAAGTGCTTAAAAATAGCCAAAAATTCTGAATTTCAGGGGAAAAATAGGCTTCATCAAAGGCAGCAGCTGCAATCAGTACGATTTTAAGCAGCAATGCCAAAAAGTGCTTTAAAGACCCACCAAGCGGCAATTGGGGAATTTTCATAAATTTTCTAATAGTCAGACAAGACTTCTGGAGATGCCCGACAATGGGGGACTTTGAGACAAATGCCCAAAATTTTTCAGTGGCCACAAATCCGAGGCCGAATACAAGAGATAGGCCGGAAGAGAGGCTAAGGGGCAAAATGGCCAAGTGGAAATGGACTTTGGAAGGGCCAAAGGATGTGACTTTTGGCCCCTTAATTTTTTATTTTTGTGGGGGGGGGGGGGGGGGGGGGGGGGCGTTATTTTTGGCGCAAATCAGGAAATGCCATGGATGAGGCGACGATTTTGTGGGAGGGGGGTTGTAGAGCTTCAAAGCACCCCCCAATAGATTGCATACGTGATTTCCCTCTTCTCTACGCTTCCAATCACCAGTCTCCACATGTAAGATGGCTGCTTGGATATGGAGGATGAAAATTAGTCTTTCTCTCTCCTCCCTCTCTCTCTTCCAAGAGGCAATTCATGTGGGAAGAATCAAGAAGAGAACCGGTTGAAGGATGCTTGCCCGGCATGGTATCGGATCACTCCCGAATCAATGAAGGGCTAGAGTTGGCTATCTAGAGGTGGGATGACCTCGAATGAGGGCTGATCTTCAGTCCCACATCAGATTTTAAGACCCGCAAAGAAGGAAAAAGCTGGTAACTCTATTTTACAAAGGAAATTTACTTGTTTTTTATATTTGATTGAGCCAATGTTGTTCTTATGGAGTGAAAATTGGTAGACATGCTATTTGCTATTTGTTCTATGCTTGCATAGTGAAAAAATCAGAAAACATAAAGTCAAAATGCTGAAAATAATTTTTAGAAACCCGTAAAACAAGGTTTTTATGAGAAAAATGGGGTTTTTGGTGATTTCGGGTGGGATAAACCAATACACATGGGATAAAATGCTAATAAAATCTATATTTCTGATGTTTTAAGAATCAAGAGCCCCATCTCTAAAGATATATCAAATTTTTATTTTAAAAATAGAGAAAAATGGAAAAAAATAAGAGAAAATAGGAATACGCCTTAGAAAAATATGCAAAAATATAATAAGTGGTTGTGGACGTATGGTAGTGGACTATTTGAAAATAAGGGATCTAGTAGCACAAGGTTTGCCTTGGTGCTAGATTCTTACAACGAAACAAATACATATTAGTTGGAATTCATGAAAAGACTATTTGTGTACTAGCACATAGGCTGATTTTGAAACATAACTGTTTGTGCACGATGAGACATCCACTATTGCATTGATCATACATGTGGTATCAACTCCTAAAAATGCATAGCAATCGTTTGAATTATAGTTGACCCACGCTTGAGAGAGTGAGATTCCCCTTGCCGTAGGTTAGTCGTTCATTTCTTGGGGAAAATTATTGGTGAGGAAGCATGGTATCTCCTGGATGTCATTGAAAAAAGAGAGGAGTCTTGTGCGAATGTGTTCATATGTAAAAGCAGTGCATCGAGGGGCCAATCCCCAAGATGTAGGAGAGCTGTAGTGGGGCCACGGCAATTAGCCGATGGGGTGCCTCCTATGTATGTGATATGTGGCACTTATTGCCAATATGTGTTGGATACCCCCTTTAAGGGGTTTTGGGGAAGGTGCGGTTGGACTCTTATCCAGCTACAAATGCAATATTAGATGTATCTAGTGTGCATTTAGTTATTACAGAGGCTCTTGGCCTGCGAGGCCGTGTGGTGGTGGAGGTGTCTATTATGTGCATGAGGTCTGGCTAGTACCATAGCCAGTGCCGGCCCATTTTTTGGTCCCATCACCAAGATCAGACACAATCTCCTTCTTCGGTGGGTTGAAACGGCAAACAATTTGCTCCATAATGAAACTAGCCGTCTCCTTAGCATTGTCCTTCAACATTGCTCGGGCTTTAGACCACTTTGTAAAGTAGTCCATTGCTCCAATACTATACTGCTTTTGCATAGTTGATGAAGGGTGTATTGGTCCCACAAAATCAATACCCCATTTTTCAAAGGGTAACACAACCAAAATTGGATTTAGAGGTCACCCACAATTTTCTCTCGCATCGTCTCTTTGATAGACATCATAGCAGTTAACATAACTGAAAGCATCTTGGAAAATTGACGGCCACCAATATCCAGCATGGAGAGCTTTTTGAATAGTAAGCCGGCAAGAAAAATGTCCCCCACATGCTGAATCATGGCACTCCTCAAGATAAATGGTACCTCATCAAGTACTACACAACAATGATAGATATCATCTACTACTCTCTGATACAAGACACCCGCTATAATCGAAAAGTATAATGCTTGTTGCTTGATTTTTCTCATTTCAGACTTTGATAATGCAACCCCAAATCCTCCAGTGGATAGATAATGCATTATTGCCACATACCAAGAAGGGATGGAAGCTGTATCGATTCTAAATAAACCCTCAATATCACTTCCCTCAACCATAATTTCTTTTAGCTCTTCAAAATCCACAAGGCATTCTACAATACCTTGCAATTTTGGTGGCTTGATCCTAATCTCATAATCAAACTGGCTACAACTTATTAAGCAACAATTTGAGTCCTTCTGCCTTCGTAAAGAATACTACCTTCTCATAGAGAAGGTAATGCCTGAATTTCTTTGTTCACAAAGGCCATTCCAAGGCACAATTTCTCCATGTACGTGTAGCTAACTTTAGATATCCCCAATTTCCTACTAGCAAAGGAAATTGGATGATACAATTTTTCCTCCTAAATTTGAGCTAAACAGCACAGTTGATACTATGCATTGTGGTTGCTAAAAATGTATATAAAAATTCATCTCTTTTGGGTACTTTTTAAATTAGCACTTTTGCTAATTCTTGCTTCACATCCTCAAAGAATACTTGATAGACTTCATTCCACTTAAATAGATATAGAATGCTTGTTAGTGGTAATGCTCTTTCTACTAGTGCATTGATAAATCTTCGATAATATCCCACTAATGAAAGTTGTGCACCTCTTTTGGAGTACATGATGGGCTCATAGATACTATGACCTTTATCTTTTCAGGGTTAGCCGCAATACTGGCTGAACTAACCACATGGCCAATTAGCAACCCATAGGGCACTCCAAATACGCACTTCCTAGGGTTAAGAGCAATGCAAAATTGTCTAAACACTCAAAACACTTCCTAAGAATGATCAATTGTCACTCCCTTGTGGTGGTTGTCCCCAAATTGTCAATAAAGACTTTTAACTTATCAATTGCTCATTGCTAAGATCCAGGCGCATTGCATAGACCAAAGGCCATCACATGATAGGGTGAGGGCCACATGTAAACTCAGGTGCTTGTGGAAGCTCAAGAATGATGTTTGTCAGAGCAGCTCACTCGATGTCATGGGTAGACGAGGGCCTCCGAAGTTGGTGGTTTGGTGCTTTTGGGGTGCCTGAAGAAGAAGGTGCAGTGCTCTACCTGAGGGGAGTGCTTTCCTCAATGTGTTGGTACATTGTGCTCGTGCTAGCGGAATGGGGAGGTGGGTCTAACCGCAGGCGAGCCCAGGTGATGTCCCACACTTGAGGACCCCATTTGTGCCAAGGGGGTGCGGTGCCAGTAGCTTAGGGTGACAGGTCTAACCATAGGTGAGTGTTACCTCCTTAGGTGTGTCCTGCCCTTGATGTGCCCTAAGCGTGAAGTGGGGGAGTAAAAATGGCTAGGGGGTTAGGAGCAAAGCCAATCGACCAAAGCCACCGGACACGCCTAACTTAAGGACCCCTAGGTGCAGTGATCATGCTTTTGTGGTGCTAAGTGGTTCTACAAGTAAGTTTTTCCATCCATTCAGTGTGGAATGGCGTTCATGATTTTCTTTTCTTTTCTTCTTCTTCTTCTTCTTCTTTTTTGGTGGATACATTTAGGGATAGTATTACATCAGGAGTATGACAACCATGTCTAATTCTCATCATCGGAATGAGGGAGGGAAGGAGGGCGGATGGATTTGCGTAAAAATTGGTGGCTCTACATGTACCCTTTCAGGCTCATGTGGATGTGGAGAGAGGTGGTGGATAGGAAGGGGTGATTACACCTAGTGAATTGGCTGTCACTCATATCCTCTAGGAGAGCTAGGCAAAAGGAAGGTAGTAGGCTAGCTCTCATCATTAAGCAGGCCATAGGGCAGCCATCAATAGCATTGGAATCAAAAAAGAGGGGAGGCAAGCCGTTTTCTTGCGGTGCCGGATCTTGCTTGAGTAGGAGCTTAAGGAGCCTAAGGTAATTACGCGTAGTTATGAAAGTGAGATCGGGACAGGAGGAGAATTCCGCGAGGAAGTGTGTTATAGAGTCGGTTAGGCTTCTTAAATCAAAAAGTAGAGCATCCTCGAAGGAGGTGGCATTGGAATTGTAGATGACGGGGAAGTCATGCCTCCCATGGAGGGTGGCGACAAAATCCACTCCTACCCTACGAGGATACGCCATGAATGTGGGGTCGTTCCTCTTGTAGGGTAGGGTGTTGCAAAATGCCATCCAGGTGAGCATGTTGGTATTGCATATTAGCCTTCTCCAGAGGGGTTGGCAGTCGTAGCCCCTTACGGTGTGTGGCACTTCGTACACTTTGTCTTGCCAAAATTCTGCTTCCTCCATGTCCCACAGAGTGGGGGTCTTTGCCCTGTCATCCAGCCATTTTTGGCCTAGTCGGCTGCCAGCCACGATCACCTCCTCCATTACTTTGATCGACATAACTCTTCTCAGGCTGTTAGGCATAAGGAAGCTGAAAGAGAAAGGGTCCTTTTTGATTTCTTGCTATTCCCAGACCACCAGCTCCACGTGGAATTGCGTTGGGAGGTCATCGGGGCATGGTGGGAGGGATGAGGATGGCCGCACGACTGGCTTGGCCTGCAACCTTTTCCTAGCTTCTTCCACCAATTTTTTCAGTCGCTTCTTGAGCGTGGCTTGTCTATCCAGGGGCGGGTCAAGTGGTTTTGCTATTCCTGATTGTGCGGCGAGGGGGGTTGTGGGATCACATCTTCCTCGAATCTGTTTACGTCGACTTCGAATTTGGCTTCCTCTCCCTGTCAGTTTTCCTGTGGTGCTCTCTCTTCAAATCCTAGGGCATCCGCTTCCTGGGGGGTTAGGTCAGCCAGCAATAGGTATTTCCGTTGCTCGTCCAGGCTCAGCCTAACCTCCGCAAGTTGGGGTGGCAATTGTAGTACTGCGTGTAGGGCTCTTAGTGCAATGTTGAGCTTTCTTTGTGCCACCTCCAACGACTCTCCCTCCTCTGAGCAGGTAGTGTCCCTGATGGTGTCGAGGAAGGATTTTTGTTGGGCATTGAAGGCCACTTGGGCGGCTTCTGCCTTGCTCTCTGCAATGATCTTTTCCTTTTCTACCAGAGTGAGGTGCCGTGCCAGTGTCTTCACCCTCTTTTCATTATGCATCGCACACTCCTCTGCCTTCTTGTCATGTCCTCAATACTCTCCCCTTGCTTCAGGGTCAGTATCATGAGCCTTTGCTCTTGGTCCTCCAATTCCCTGATCAGCCTCTCCTGTTCTTCTCTTTCCACATTCAACTGACCGGTTAGGCGCTCAATCTCTTCTTGCTGCTCCTCCATGTCCTGCTTTCTTTTCTCATCCCTAACGTTGAGCTCAGCCATGTGTTCTTCAATTTTAGCAATTTTTGTAACGAGCTCCTGGTATTGCATTATCAAGAGCTTATGTTCTCTTTGCATCTTCACCAACTCCTGTGTTTCATTCTCGAGCTGCTGCCTCCAGTGCTCCTCTTTGTCATCCTTAGCCTTTAGTTCCTGTTTGAGATCTGCGATCTCCCTTTGTTGCATGGCTATCATCCTTGTTTTGTCAAGCTGGAAGGTAACTATTGATTCCTTCTCAGCTGCCAACTCAACCGCCACCCTTCGCTCCTCCTTAGCTCTCTCCAACTGTGAGAGTAGCTCAGCAACGTATTCATTGTAATTAGCCGGCGGCATCATCGTTGTTTGAATGGGTGTTGTTGAGGCCTCCACCTTTTGTCACTTAGGATCTTGCCTAGACTCTACGTCTGTGGCCAACCGCTTTTGTCCTGTAGCCATGGTTTCAGTGCTCGTCCCATGGGCTATCTTCTTGTTAATGAAATACTGCATCCATGCCACAAGATTTGATACATCTATACTGGTGGGGATGCTGGGAGTGATAGTGGTTGGCTCAGTGGGAGGCACCAATAGAGAAGGAATTGGGTGGATCAGGGCCTTGCCCTTGCCCTCAGTGATGGCGGGCGGCATAATCTCCAGCACCTGTGTGCTTGAACCAGGCCTTTCTTCTCTATGTGGGCTCAAACTCCCCAATTCATTAGCTTTGCATTGTTGTTCTATGGATTGGCGTGTAGCTTTCGCCAGGTCCTCTTCCTCCTTCCTTCTTAGTTCTTCCTCTTCTTCATCAACCTTCCTCCACCTTTTCTCTTCTGCTTTCCTCTGCTCTTCCTTCTTCTTTTCTTTTTCTTCATTTTCCTTTCTTTTTCTCTCCTCTACCTCCTGCTTCAATGCCTTCTTAGCCTTCTGTAATTCCTCCCTTTCCTTTTCTTCTTCCTATTTTTTCTTCTTCTCCCTCTCTTTGGCCTCCCTAAGGGACTCTCTCTTGGCCTTCTCCAAGTCTTCTTTCTCTTTCCTGCGGCCCTCGTCATCCTTTTTCTTTTTCTTTTGCGCTGCCTTCTTCTCGGCCTCCTTGACCTGCTTTTTACTTTTCTGTTCCTCCCCTTCTTCCTCGGTCTCAGTCCTATCACTAGACCTCCCCTGGTGTTGATGAGGAGGTGATCTGTTGGGTGTTTCCCCCTCACCCTCTTCTACCTCCTACGCCTCCTTCATGGCCTCCTAGATAAGTGCCGTTAAGACACCTCCATACCCAATGTAAGAGGCCTTGGATGAAGCTTTCTTCCTCTCTGTAGCCTTGGAGGCTGGAGACCCTCCACTTGTTGGCACACTTCCTAAAGCCAATTGCCGTCATTTGTGAGTACCTCCTCCTTTTTCATTTTCAGTATCGCATAGACATCCCTCTTCTGTTTTCTCTCTGTCTTTGGCTCCAAGCCCAACGCCTTCTGTACCAAGGCTGGGTCTAGACGGACCTACACCTACTTGGCACTTTCTCCTCTACCCACCGTCACTATGCCGCATTCTTGGTCTGGGTCATACGATCTGAGGAACTCTACGCACTTTAGGTGGTCAGGCTCCTATGAGAATTTTTCAAGGTACTTGTTGAGGTTACATTGCTCGACCACCCTCCTAGCTGCTTCCTCCCTAGCCACCACAACTTCTATGTTGCGGACGGTTCGAAACTTAAGCTGGCCGAAGATCCAGTTTTCTAGGTGGATGCGATATTTCTCTCTTTCCTCGTCTGTGAACGGGAGTCGGTGGGCACGGTCTTGATGCGACATCTTTTGTTCCTATCATAAACCGTAATTTTCATTAGTGCTTGCGACATAATAATTTGCTGAAAAAGAAAAGCTCTATGCTTTTGAATGAATTCATTAAGATCCAATGCAGATTCTCCTTTTTAGACTTTGACTTTTTGCCCTTTACTTCAAAATTTCCATGGCCTTTTCCTACCCCATCTGTTTTTTATAATATATGGCTATGTGTTTGACTGACTTTGATTTGATTTACTGATTTTGATTTGATTCACCTTACCCCCTCCCCTTCTAGCTTGAGAAGAATCCTTCCTAGGATTTAGGGTCAGAAGGTTAAGGGCTTTCTGCATGGAGGTGTAGGGGTTACTTGTGAATTAGCCAAGTATAAAAATTGGGATTGTATTCCAAATGGGCTTCGCGGTCCAGGTCAGAGGGTTTAATCCCCACTTGGGTGATGTATGTGAGAACATCGGTTAGGAAGTCACCCAAGTTGACTTGGCTAGCAATGTGTAACTCCTCCTCGGTCAACAAGCGGTCGAGGTAGGGGTGTCCTTTGATGTGTTCTTCTATAGGACGGCCCCACAGAGTGGTTAACACTCGATATGAGGTTGGCGCAACATATATGGGGTCATACTCTGCGGTTTTGATAGCACGGCACTGATCAGCATTGGTCATTATTCGGCATCCTTCAACTTCCCATTACAACCTAAGAGCGTACCAATGCCTTAAGAACTGGGATTCCGTCTCAGCAAGTCTTGAGAGCTTTGCAACTTCTTGGTTAGTGATGGCAGAAGTGGCTTGATGATCATACAACGTGATGAGGCATTGTTTGATTGCTTGCTCTTTGGAGATCTCACTGTGGAGCAATTTAGCAGCGGAGGTAGCGGCTTTTGCAAATGCGAATTCAAGCGTTTCCCAAGAACAAGGTATCGGTTGCGAAGGATTTGTCCAATAGGCCTAAGTCGAGGCAATCGTAGCTCAGAGCTAGCGACACAAAAGTGGCGTCCACTCACTTAATGCAATCCACCACGTCATCCCATGTTTCTTCAGCTAAATCAGCTACTAGTGAGAGAAAGGATTTCCTCTCGTAAGAGGGCCTAAGGCCCGCGGGTGGTTGGGGTTTGGTAGGACTTGAGCCTTTGGCGACGAAAGTTGCGGTGATGAGTGTTCTTGAGCTTGCGATTGGGTTGTTGGGACGAAGGCTGGGTTAGTAGTAGCCTCGAGTGATGGCCTGCTGCTTTCAGCATGGATTTGGAAAGTTGGATCGACTCTGGCAGGTGATGACTCTTGTGACGGTGGTTGTTGCTTGGGTCGATAGGCTTGGGCGACTCTCTTGGGTTCGCGCGTGGATGAACTTGATGGTTGCAGGTCCGGGAAGCTCTGTAGCTTGTGGTTTTGAGGTTCTACAATATTTGGGATGATCAAGCTTGAGGCTGGCGTACGAGTGGTGCCTCTGGCCGTGTGGACCTTAGGTATCCATAGCCAAGCATTGCCCTCATAGTAGCCTTGTGCGTGCAAGAGGGCCTTGGGGACCCATCTTTGACTGATTACACGTCTATTCTTGTAACTGCATTTGGACCTCCTAGGTTTAGAGTTTCTGGTCTTATGAGGGTAGGAGCGTCGACTCCTAGGCGGCTGTTGCAGCTCTTTAGGCATCCATTGAAGGCGAGGCTGTGGGGCCTTAGCTTTGGCTGCTATGGGTTGCGGTCTATGAAACTCGGGGAGTGGCGGCCATGCACTACCCCCCTCCTTAGACTTGACTACATATGTTTCTATCGGTGGCCTTGTGGCCCGGGATGAGGTTGCGCAGCCCTTGTTGAAAGCTGTAACAATGCAAACGTTGCCTATTGCGAGGTGGATGCGCTGCGACACATAGTCAACATTGTAGTGGGTATGCTTTTTGAAGGTTCGCCCTAGCAGTGACTCTGTGCCTGCTTTTTTAGCATTTGACCTTCGTCCCTGCTGGCACTTGTCACAGTGCTTGACGAATCGTGCTTGCGTCGCGGAAAAGTGTGGGCCACCACAGTTGAGACTGCAACACTTTTCGTGTTGTCATGTCTCCGCTAAAGTGCCCTTCGGCAATGTTGCCATGTGCTTCTGAGAGCACATCGTGCATCTCATATTCGCATATGCATCTGCGCAAAAATCCACCTTGCCCCAGCCTATAGAGTTGGCCCGTTATCAGCGCTGATAGGGATGAATCTTAAGGATTAATCGCCTAAGTCGGGCTTTTTCTATTGGTCGGTCAGGCAGTCCATGCTCAAGCACTTGGACTATGTCATCTGCCCAATATGGTGTTAGGTCATCCTTAAATAGATCTCTCTCGCTGGACAGGTTGAACAGATGGGCGTTAGGTAAAATTTAGCAACAACACCTTGTCCAACAGCTTCTCCAGTGGGAATCCTGACATGTGATCAGCCATGTAATGCTGTTTTCCCTTCCGTACCACCACGGAGAAGTCAAAATCTAAAAGCAGAAGGAGCCATTGAGCTATGGGTCCTGTAGTGCAAGGTTTGTTTACTAGATAGAGCAAGGCTTGATGGTCCACAAAGAAGGTAAAGGGCGTGGCCAAAAGATAATGTCAGAATTTCTTCACAGCGAATACCATGGCTAATCCCTCTCTTTCCATCGTTGAGTAGTTCATTCCTGTCTCAGTGAGTTGTCTGCTAGCAAAGCTCACTGGATAGTCTAAATTGTGCTCGCCAGGTTGGCACAACACTGCCCCCACGGCAAACTTAGAAGCATCGATATGCACGTGGAAGGTGATGGTCCAATCTGGGGCTCGTAGGATTGGTGCTATGTTTAGAGCCTTCTTCAACTCTTCGTATGCCCGTTGGCATGCTTCAGTCCATTCGAAGACAATAAGTAGCTTGTACAAGGGTATGGCGATCAATGCATAATTCAGTACAAACCGCCGATAGTATCCAGTATGACCTAGGAAGCATTGAACTCCCTTGTAGTTGTTTGGGGGTGGAAGGTCAATAATGACCCTGACCTTCGAGAAGTTAGTGGCAATGCCATTCTTTGACACCATATGCCCTAGGATGCATCCATGCTTCACCCAAATGTGGCACTTTAAGGGGTTCAAGGAGAGATGATATAAGTGACACGCGCTCGAAGACTGCTCGGAGTTTGTCTAAGTGTTTGATCCAAGTTGAGTGGACACAGAGGTCGTCAACAAAGACTTCTAACTTCTTGCAAAGCATGTCCTTAAAGATGGTGCACATGAGGCGTTGGAAAGTGGCAGGGGCATTAGTCAATCCGAAGGGCATGACTATGTAAGAAAAGACGCCCCACTTAGTGGCGAAGGCAGTCTTATGCCTGTCCACCACAGGATGCACTTGCACCTAGTTGTACCCTGAGAAGCCATCCAGAAAAATGTAGGCTTCCTTGCCTGCCACTCTCTCAAGCATGTGCTCGGTGTATGGCAACGGATAGTTGTCCCTCTTGGTAGCAGCATTTACCTTCTTGTAATTGATGCACACTCGGATCTTTCCATTCTTCTCATCACGATGACTATGGGCGATACCCAGTCTGTGTGCTCAATTTTGTAAATGAATCCTACTCTCATCAGCTTATCAATCTCTTCCTTGACAGCATGAGCATGTTTTGGATTCATAGGGTATGGTCGTTGCTTGACCGGCATTGTGTCTGGCGTCATGGGTATATTGTGAGTCACGACACTCGAATCTACCCCCTTAAGCTCTTCTAAGGACCAGGTGAACACGTCTATGTACTCTCGCAAGAGAGTGACAAGACTTGTTTCTTCCTCATTAGTCAAGTCATCGACAATGAAGATTGGTCGAGGTGTTTCCCCTTCCTGGGCTAGGTCCACCTCTTTGGCTGGTCCCTTGATTGGTTTGCTCGTCTAAGCTTCCCTTTTGGCACTTAACAGAACTACCACCCTATCCCCTTTTTTGAATTTTGTAAATCGTTTAGGGAGGTCCTGCGGTTTTCGGTGTTCTATCATTCGTGTATCCCTAGGTTGTTTTGCCTTTTCCTGCCTTGATCGTCTGTGCCTCAGGTGGACGGGTAGGTCCCCCTTGGTGCGTCTAGTTGTGGGCGGCCTAGGGATTTCTGGATCACTATCTGAACTAACCTTCGATTCAAAGTCGAACCCTCCGTCTTCGCTAGAAGAAGTGGTCTCCCCTGGTGGGCGCAGTTCAGATGGCGATTCAGTCCTAAGCACTGATGTCATTCCTGGCTGGGCTAGGCCTGCTTGCTCAAGGTCTATGGCTCCTACGTATTCCAACCAGGCACGATCACATTCCACGTGCATGACTCCTCGCTCCATCCTGAAGATACTCTTTTTCTGCGGCTTAGAGTCCACGCGTATTTGCTCTATTTCTTGTCCTTCAGTGTCGTATTCCACGGTATCTACTTCACCCTTACTTTCATCACTGAAGGGTTGGCAGTTTTCGTATTCGTCGTTAGAATTCTCTTCATCAGACTGCTCGTCATCTCCTAGGGCTTGGTATATCTCTGGTCGTTGGTCCGGAACCAAGACCCAATTATACATGAGGTTTAAGTCATGCACTCTGGTCCATTGCCACTTGGATTCATCTAAGAGATCCTGGAGTGGTTTGAAATTTGCAGCTGGATTGCCAGCTAGCTTGTTCGTTAGGTATTCCAGTATCTCCTGGAGTTCTCTTTTGTTGGTTGGGACCTGGAAGTTGACGGGCTTTGGTTTTCCACGAAGGCTTCATGCCATCATGCAGACTGGTACGGAAGGTGTGTCATAAGCCTTGCCGATTGTTTTGATGGCTTGCTCATAGGCCTCATGATCAAAGAACGGCAGGTCGATTGTAGCAAGGACATGCATCCAATCCCGCTTGTCCTCCGAGCATGGGATATACTTGGTCAAGGGCCCATAGGACTTCTTGACCTGAGCATTACCCTTGAGCATAGCAGAGATGGCATCTAAGTCGACTGGTAAGGTCTTTCAGGTATCCATCTCTATTCTCACGGTGTCCGTCCTATTGCCAAGGAAGATCAAGCCGTTACCCCAATCTTCGATGACTCTAGCGTTGCGCATCCAGGGTCGGCCTAATAGGATGTCGTAGTCCACTCCCTTCATGACTATGAAGTCAACGGAGAACTGGACACCTGCGATCTTCACTGGCCAATTCTTAAGCACCCCGAATGGCTTGACTCTCATACTGTTTGCTAGTGTGACATTAAACCTAGTAGTCTCAACAGGTGGGTTTCCCCAAGTCTGAAGCACTGCGTGGCTAAGCACACTAACCCCAGCCCCCGTGTCCACGATTCCCTTCCTCGTTGTATCGCCTAGGGCTAAAACCGGTAAGACTGCATGCATCTCGGAACCTTCCCAGAAGGCATTGACGTGTAAGGATTTAGGCATAGAGTGCAGCATCAAACTCGGTATTTGCGTCTCTACATCATGGTCATGAGGGTCTGTCGTGACCTGCTCTTGTGACCCTTCAACCCACTGCTTAAGATCTTGCCATAGAGTGGGGTGCTGCCTAAGCAGATCCCCCAAGCTAAGTGTTACAGGGGTAGTCACCAACGTGGTCAGGAGATTGTTGGGTGTTCGTCTCTCCCCTAACCTAGATTGTCCTGATTAGTGGCCGTGACTGAACTACGGCCCTGTAGTAGTGCCGAGGCTTGGCCTTAGCGGCACCGCTTGTGGTGTCGTTGCTTCTCTTGACTTTGGTTGTGGAGGCGAGGTTGGCGTACTTATGCTAGAGAGATCATCGATCCCATCCTCTATGATGGGCTCAGCGTCTTTTAGATGCTCTTGGGCTTCCTTCACCCATTTCTTCACCTTTTCTATGGCCTCTAATTGTCGCTTTGGATGCGGGTATTCCCCTACCTTAGCAGTTCCTTTTTTGGCCGTCTTAGGGGCTGACGTCTTTGCCTCTGCATCAAAGACCTTCTTTCCAGCAAGCAAAGTTGTAGCACTCTCCGTTTTTAGTGCGATTTTAGCCTCCAACCTCTTCCTTCTCGGTCTACGGCTCTTTTTCCCTATCGAGGCTGCATTGAGATTGCTAGGTCCTGGCAGAGAGATGTTGGCTTGCTTCGTTTGGGCACGGGTCATGACCCGCAATGGGATAGGCGTGGCCTCTCCATCGTGGTTCTCGACACCAAACAGCCCCAATGGGACAAATGGCTCGTTGACCGAGCTAAACGATGGCTTTCACCTTGGGCAATCGACGAAGAGATGGGTGATTCCGCACTCAGCACACCTTTGGTCAGCCTTGTCTTTGTTTTGCTGCTCTCTTTCAGGGCAGCGTGATGAGACATGACCTGGGTGACCACAAGTCCAATAGGTGATTGGATCCTACGTCTACCCTCCCAGGCCTTTACCTCGTCCTCTTCCTAACGCCATCACTGGTACGGGGCGATAATCCATGAGGACAGCGTTGCCCTCATTGTCATGCCAGATGTAAGGGCACATGTAAGCTTCCTCCTCGTTTGGTTTTTCCACATAGTGGACAGGAGCGTCACTCGGTGGATGGGTTACATAAGGTCCAGGCGGTCTAGGAATGCATGTAGGATTTATTTCTATCCTAGGAACATCCAGCTTAATGTCGTTAG
This sequence comes from Lygodium microphyllum, assembly GCF_053477565.2. NCBI lineage: Eukaryota > Viridiplantae > Streptophyta > Polypodiopsida > Schizaeales > Lygodiaceae > Lygodium > Lygodium microphyllum. The sequence continues at coordinate 87,707,503 of NC_141154.1, forward strand.
GCGCAGGGAGGGCCAATGGGGCTCCCCTTCTGAAAAATGACTGCGACCTGTTCGCTAGGTAAGGCTGGCCGTATGGTTGTGAGTATGGAAGTCTTCTTCGCAACCTACAATGCGTGACATCATGACCGAACCTACCGCAGTTAGCGCAAGGTCTTGACCTAGGGTCTTGACACTCGGCTAGCAAGTGGTTTCCGCCATAGTACATGCATTGGACGTGTGGGCGCGTTGGTCGTCTCAACATGTCTTGCAACTTGGCTAGTTCCATCTTAACGTCAGCCAAGTCTTTGTTCGTCTCGATGGTTTTCCCCTTATCCTGGGATGATGGGGTTGATCGCTCACTCAAGGCTGACGCTCTCTCTGAGCTTCGCGAGTTGGTCTCTTCTAGGTTCGTGCTTCTAGAGCTCCGCTCCTTTAGCTGATCATCAACTCGGATGGCTTTCTTAAAGACCCTAGCTAGCACGTCTCGCTGCAAGCTCGAGTTGCTTGCCAAAGCCTTATATAGTTCCTCATTCTGAATCCTGCTGATGAATACAGTTGATACTGCTCTTTCAGTCGGTCGCTCTCCAGTAGGGATTCTCTTGAAGAGACTTCGCACATGGGTCACGTAATCGCAAATGTCCTCCTTCTCTTTCTACTTGACGTTCATCAAGCATACTAGTAGATTATCGGAGTATCCGAGCTCGGCAAATCTCTTAATGAAGAGATCCTTGAGGCCATCAAAGTTGGCTCGCTTTGCGTTATCTAAGCTCGTATACCACGTCCTACCCTTGTCGCCCAAGCAAAGCCCGAACGCTTGAGAGCATTGAGTCAGGTCATTGAGGCCATTGGCTTCGCAAACTTGCTCGAACTACTCAACAAAGCTGTATGGATCCATGGGGTTGGTACTTATCGAGTTGCTTGGCAACAATAGGGATTTTAGACTGGCTCTTTGAACCCTGGTTTGCTCCTAATCCGCAAGCAACGATGTTGCTAGAGTCGTGGCACTTTGCTCTGCAGCCGTGTTATCGAGCAGCCGCTTCATGAGAAGCTCACTCAGTGTTAAGTCTCCTTCTAGTGCTCTCTCATGGTCCGTTCGATTTCTGCCAGCCAAGTTCAGCACCAGTTGCACCTCTCACAACTCCATGCTTTACCTTTGGCTCCTAGCCTGCTGATCCCTATTGTATTCAGCCATGCTTTGCAATGCTTTACGGGCCAGCTTTCTCTCCTCTTCTAGATCTGCAATGATAGCATCTGTTGTCCTACCACGGTGCTCATACCGGGCATGAACATCGTAACTCCTGACCTGCTGAAGAGCATCTGGAAAGGCTCCTAAGTCGAATTCCTTGTTAGATCTGCGGTCTGAACTTTCTTCTGCCATTGTCAAGTTATCGTGCTCCACGAAGCTATCGATCAGGTTCATTAGACTTGTCAAATCCACTTTGTCGATGCCCCTTGCTTGGTCCTACTTTTGCACGTTGATGGTTTGTCTATGTCTTGGGTCCTCTCCTACTGGTGGGTTCCTTGAGTGGTTTATCTGGGTGAGTTCCTTCAGTTATTGAATACAGTTCTCAATTTATGGCCACTCAATGTGTGTGTCTTTTCCTGTGCACTTGTGCTCAATCAGGCTTTCAGCTTCCTTAAGTGTACTTCAAGTGCGGAAATTCAGGGTGAGTGCAGCAGCCAATTTCTAGGCGTCTTACGCACTCTCACGTTGTTTCGGGCCTAATAGGCTTGTTGGTCAATTTTATGGCCGTCTTGTCAAGGTTTAGGGTTTCTCTAATGTGTTGCCTCGTGTCTCTGGGTCTCGCAACTGCCTACTTCTAGCTGCGAAGCGGGTGCGCCCTATGATTTTCCCTATTCCGTGTGCCAAAATCAAGTTCTGAGTGTCCTAAGGACTTTTGACAGTTTGCCCTGTTGAATCCTAGTCGGGTCAGGTCAAATTTCTAAAAATTTGGTAAAAATCTACACTCGGCCCAACTGGTCTGAATTGCAGGGTCCAAGTGGGTCACTCAGACGGGCCAAGGTGCATGGGCCGAGGGCCGAATTTGGGACTCAGATAGGGTGGACTCGGCGAGCCGAGCAGCGGACTTGGACGGGTTGAGTTGTCAATTCGGACGAGGTCGCTCAGACGGACTGAGGCAATCTATCTGAGGGAAGTGGGCCGAGGGTCAAATTTGACACGTGGCAGAGGGCCAAATTGGTCCATGGTCCAAATGGTAGGCTCGGACGGGCCGAGTGGGCCGATTAGGGTTTCGGTCGAATGGGCCGAATGGTAAGGGGCCGAGGGCCGATTCTGGAACTTGGCCCAGAAGTGACCGTTCGGACGGGCCAAGCGCGGCGCACATCAACAGCGCGAGTTTGATTTTGATCATTTCTTGTGATTCACTCAATCGTACCATGCACAAACCTCTAGATCCTACCTAAGGGGATAAGAGAAGGGATTCATATACCTGGATAGAGTGGTGGGCTCGTCATTGGTGCGATCGAATCAAATCGGCGATAGCTCTCTCTCTCTCTCTCTCTCTCTCTCTCTCTCTCTCTCTCTCTCTCTCTCTCTCTCTCTCTCTCTCTCTCTCTCTCTCTCTCTCTCTCTCTCTCTCTCTCTCTCTCTCTCTCTCTCTCTCTCTCTCACTAAAATGGTTGCAAATGAGTCCTCCCTTGGCCTCTTGGCTCTTATACCCCTTCCCGGGTATGGTGTTGATGCCCCCAATCACTCACTTGCCGATCTTAGGCATCACAAGCGAGCTTTTTTTCATTTTTGCACGATTATTGCCCTGTTTTGTAACAGTAAACCCTACCCTTCTCCGGTGCGATTTCTTAATCCTATCCTACTCTAAATGCAACAAGAATCTAAAGCAAAACACTGAAATGATTTCTCCATGTTTCCTAATCATCAAGCAAACAAAATAACCCAAAATACTTACTTGTTTTGAAGATCAAAAACACCCCAACTTCCTACCTATCTCAAGCTCCGTTTCGGGGATGAATTCCTTACTTTGATGCTCAACATAAGGCATGCAAGTGCTTAAGCTTGAATACGTTGGTCCTGGCAAACGTAACCAAAATGTGGGAGCTTTCACTCTACGCAAGACCCACGGACTGGTTATTGTTTCAAGCGTTCCAAGCGAGCTCTAATGGCTATCTCTCACCTAGCCGATGCGCCGTCGATCCTACGAGTGTAGTGAGCTTACCTTAGTGCCGATATGAGTTGCCTCCTCTCTCACACACGCCGATAGCTCCACGATCCTAGATGCTAGCACAAGCGTCCTCAAGCTTCCTCCACCTCCAAGCTCCATCCTCCATAGCCGAGCGCGCAAGAAGAGAAAAGAGAAGAGAAGAAGAGAAGAGGAGATGGTGAAGAGCTTCACCCTCTTGATCCCTCACTCTCACACACTCACTCCCTCACACTCTCACACTCACTCCCTCAAGAGCACACACACAAGCAAGAAGAAGATGAGAAGGAGAGAAGAAGAAGAAGACTCTTGTTTCCACACACCAAAGAATGATCTCTTATTCACTTTTTGAACTTTATATATACAAACCCTAAAATCTCATGGGCACCCATCCCTTTTTTATATAACCGGTCATTGTGGCAAGGTCCTTTTTCCATTTCCCTCTTCTAGCCTTGTGCTTTTTTCCATTTCCCTCTTCTAGCAATGGGATAGGCGTGGCCTCTCCATGGTGGTTCTCGACACCAAACAGCCCCAATGGGACAGATGGCTCGTTGACCGAGCTAGACGATGGCTTTCGCCTTTGGCAATCGACGAAGAGATGGGTGATTCTGCACTCAGCACACCTTTGGTCAGCCTTGTCTATGTTTTGCTGCTCTCTTTCAGGGCAGCGTGATGAGACATGACCTGGGTGACCACAAGTCCAATAGGTGATTGGATCCTACGTCTGCCCTCCCAGGCCTTTACCTCATCCTCTTCCTAACGCCATCACTGGTACGGGGCGATAATCCATGAGGACAGCATTGCCCTCATTATCATGCCAGACGTAAGGGCACATGTAAGCTTCCTCCTCGTTTGGTTTTTCCACATAGTGGACAGGAGCGACACTCGGTGGATGGGTTACATAAGGTCCACGCGGTCTAGGAATGCATGTAGGATTTATTTCTATCCTAGGAACAGCCAGCTTAATGTCATTAGGCACAGGGAGGGCCAATGGGGCTCCCCTTCTGAAAAATGACTGCGACCTGTTCGCTAGGTAAGGCTGGCCGTATGGTTGTGAGTATGGAAGTCTTCTTCGCAACCTACAATGCGTGACATCATGACCGAACCTACCATAGTTAGCGCAAGGTCTTGACCTAGGGTCTTGACACTCGGCTGGCAAGTGGTTTCCGCCATAGTACATGCATTGGACGTGTGGGCGCATTGGTCATCTCAACATGTCTTGCAACTTGGCTAGTTCCATCTTAACATCAGCCAAGTCTTGATTCGTCTCGGTGGTTTTCCCCTTATCTTGGGATGATGGGGTTGATCGCTCACTCAAGGCTGATGCTCTCTCTGAGCTTCGCAAGTTGGTCTCTTCTAGGTTCGTGCTTCTAGAGCTCCGCTCCTTCAGCTGATCATCAACTCGGATGGCTTTCTTAAAGACCCTAGCTAGCACGTCTCGCTGCAAGCTCGAGTTGCTTGCCAAAGCCTTATATAGTTCCTCATTCTGAATCCTGCTGATGAATACAGTTGATACTACTCTTTCAATCGGTCGCTCTCTAGTAGGGATTCTCTTGAGGAGACTTCGCACATGGGTCACGTAATCGCAAATGTCCTCCTTCTCTTTCTACTTGACGTTCATCAAGCGTACTAGTAGATTATCGGAGTATCCGAGCTCGGCAAATCTCTTAATGAAGAGATCCTTGAGGCCATCAAAGTTGGCTCGCTTTGCGTTATCTAAGCTCGTATACCATGTCCTACCCTTGTCGCCCAAGCAAAGCCCGAACACTTGAGAGCATTGAGTCAAGTCATTAAGGCCGTTGGCTTCGTAGACTTGCTCGAACTACTCAACAAAGCTGTATGGATCATCATGGGGTTGGTACTTATCGAGTTGCTTGGCAACAATAGGGATTTTAGACTGGCTCTTTGAGCCCTGGTTTGCTCCTAATCTGCGAGCAACGATGTTGCTAGAGTCAACCCAAGAATATTTCAACCTCATAGAATGTCTCCCTAAAGATCACCATGCTACTGTATAGCAAAAGAACCTCACACACTCAGTGTTGGTCCAACTAGGCATACAAGTGCTATGCATCCAAGAGTTTTCCTTTTGATACCATACTTAAATGCAAATGCAACGTGTATGACCCATTATGCTCAAACAACTTTAACTATAAATTAGCCAAGTGTTATGCAAAAATAGTTTTCCATGATTTCTTCCCTCTAACATTACGTTGTGTTGCAAAGCAATAGTATCGTGCTAACATGTGCCATTACTCCTCTTCAAACTTAAATAAACTAAAGCCCATATGCCATAATATGCAATTAAATCAAGACTTATTTAAATCTTATCTCTTTTCAATTCTTTTTTCTCCTACTGCTTAGGTTTTGCTTTCATGCATAGGTGTAAAAGGATTTTGTCATCATTTTTTATATAAATAAGCAGTAAGTACACACTTTTCACGCATAAATGGAGGTAGGCTAAGCCAAATCCTCATGCCCTACACTCATTATATATCCACACATATACTCTTAATTTTGTTCATTTTCAGCACACTAAAACTATAAGAGATGGAAAATAGGGTCCATAGGGTTAGGTATAAAAGGTGAAGGTACCAATCATTTTGTACAAGTTTTGACATAAGTACAAGTCTTTTCTTATTTCATCTCTCTCTTCATGTCCTTTCATGGTCATGGCTGCCAATCATCTCTTTTCTTCTTTCCTATCTTTCTCTCTCCATTTCCAATATTTCTTTCTCCTCATCTAGACTTTCTCTCTCCTCTATACACTTCTCTCTTTCATGTAGTCTTTTCTCTCCTCTCACGTCCCTTCATGACGAGTGGTATCAAAGCATAGGCTTTTGATCCATTTGATTTTCTCATTTTCAGGCATATTTTTTCAATTTTCTACTAAATCTTGGATAGCAACTACAATAGCCACATGTCAAGTACTTGTAGGCATTCTACTTGGAGCAAAGACTAAACTTGGGGCTCTAACAAAGATTTTGGAGAGATCTAGCCAAACCATGGCTAAAATAGCAGGTCATGCATCCATTGCATATCATTTTGGAGGTAGCTTTGAGAAAGAAGAGTTAATTTGACATTAGTTGAGTTTTTAACAATGGTTACTTTTGAGAAAAAACTTCTTCTTCTTCATTCCTAAGACTTCCATGGAAGCTTCAACCTATCTCTCTTATCCTTCTCCATGAATCTTGCTTTGTCTTGAGAATGGACAACATAAGCAACTTCCAGATATCATTTGTAGCCAAGTAGAGTATGCTTCTTAAGCCATTTCACTCCATGGTTTATAGGCTACTAATCAGTACAAATTGCTACTGATCAGCACAATTTGTGTTGATTTTTCAGCACTACAACTCTCTATTTCAAGCCATATGCCCTACTCCAGAGATTTATACCTTCTTCAATAGGGATAATCAACAACTTCTTGACCATAATGCCCCCGCATTTAGGCTCGTTTCTTCATTCTTTGCTTTTTACAAATCCTAATGGTACAAGTCATGAATATCCACTGAAATCTCAGCAAACTTCTATAGATTTAGAGGGATTTTACCTTTCTTCATTCATTAAGTTCACCTACAATAAGATTCTCTCAAGATTTGATCAAGATTAGAGACAGTAAAGCTTTCTTCAACTCTTTAAGCTCCCATGGAAGATAAATTTGGGGATTCTTCTTCAAGCTTGACATTCCTTCTTTCTGAAGCACAAAGAGAGTTGAAGCCTTTCCATTACAAGAATTCTACACGGTTTGCTTCTTGGTGGCCGAACATTGGAGCTCATTTGTTAAAGATTAAAGGTTAGTTCTCTTCCATTGAAGCAACATATAGCTTCTTCAGATTAATTAAGTAGGGAATCATCAAATATTTTCTTCTTCAACTTCCTTAATAATTGAAGTATCAAGAAGAATTCTCTAATGTTGAATGCTCAATGATAAGCCTCAACCATAGCTATCAGTTTAATAACTCTATTGCCTTCCTTTGAGAAAGGCTCTTTAACCTTGGTAAGATTAAAGATTATGGAGCTATGGGATTCAATTTAGAAGTAAAATTTTGGGGTTGTTGATTGCAACAAGCTAAAAGCCATTACTCTTTTCTAATCTCTTGGATGATAGAGCATTGCTAGTATATGAGTTATGTTGATGATAATGCTTATCAATGGACTACGATGATTCACACATCTCCATTGGTTAGAAGGCACTCATGGGCTTCATTAGAAGGACAGCTAGCATGGGAAATTTTGGATGTTAGTATGTTTATATTTACCATGAGAATATTCATAATTGTGTAGAGATGGCTAGAAAACTTTTGCTAAAGTATGCTACATGGAAAAAGAAAATGCATGCATTGATTGCTACTTGTGCAATCACTTCAAAATAATGCTCAGCCTACTCTACAAGGTATGGTTACTTTTTTGGAATATTTTAATGTTGGTCATATGTCTAAATCTACATAATTAAACCATGGACAACAAGTATACTTTGTACAAAACCATGATAAAGAGGATTATTCCATTGATCTTGGACAACAAATCAATGGAAATCAACCAAATACAGTGTTGAAATCTTTGTTTCTTCAAGATAATGATGATGCTGAAGTGGGCAATGGGTTTTATGATGGGCAAGAGGAAGAGCATTAAGAGGCCCATGATCAAGGTGAAGATCATGAAGACCAACCATATGAAGAAGACCAACATGTTCAACAAGAGGATCATCTAGAAGAAGACAATGTATATGAAGATTACTTGGTAAGTGAGCAGCTACCATTTGTCAAAGGTTATGAGCATGTTGAAAATGAGAACTTTGAAGTTTTTAATAATGCTTATGATGGATTAGTTGAGGATATGCATCAGTTCACACTCAATCACGATCTACACCAACTAGAAGATGAGTGGTATGCATATGATTATGGTTATGAAGACTTGGATAATGATTTTGATGACTAGTATGTTGATAATGAGGATGTACATGAAATTCATGATGGCTATAATCTGATGGATGATGGATATAATTATGGTTATGATTATGGAGATCTTTCTTCCTACCCATTTGAATAGGGTGGTCAAGATTATGAGTTTGATGATAGTTTTCCTCCTCTTGATCATTATTATGATGGTATACCTTTTGATCCAAGAGGTTATGGGATGGATTTTTCACCCTCATCAGGCCAGCATCTATATTGGATCCAAATCTTTATCTTTTAGAGGTTTATTTGATTGAAAACTTGTCATTTCGTCTCTTGTTCTACTACAAACAATTTGTGGACAACTCTCTATTTTGGCTTAATCTTAATTTTGATTTGATCATAAAGGAGCCACACCTATACGGACTGAAAGTATGTCCAATGAGCTTTCCTTTGACTCATATCACACTTGATTTTGATATGCCCATCAAAAGATATCTCAATATAGGGTCTGTAGTAGACAACAAGCTACCTATTGTTTGTAGGAGTCTTTTCTTGGAAGTTATGGTAGTCTAGTTCTCAATTTTATCATTTTGAATGGATGTCCATATGGTCTGGTTGGTTTTCCACTTCTGATTCCATCCATTACTTAGTACATATTCGTGATTTTCTTATTTCTGTAGCCACTTGATGGAGTGGTACTCTAATTCACTTTACATTCAGCCATTGTAAACAATCCACCAATGTTTTGAGGACATAAAAACTTCTTTTAAGCAGGGATTGAATGTAAGAGATGGGAAATAGGGTACATAGGGGTAGGTATAAAAGGTAAGATACCAATCATTTTGTACTAGTTTTGATATAAGTACAAGTCTTTTCTTTTTTCATCATTCACTTCCTGTCCTTTCATGGTGGCTGCTAGCCCTCTCTTTCCTTCTTTCCTGTCTTTCTTTCTCCATTTCCAATATTTCTCTCTCCTAGCCTAGAATTTCTCTCTCCTTTGTACTCTTCTTTCTCTTTCATGCAGTCTTCTATTTCCTCTTTCTCTCTCCTCTCATGTCCCTTTATGACAATAACTAACATTTTCCTTTTTTTTTCCTTCTCAAAATACTATTTTTTATTTTTTTCCATTTATTTAAACATAAGTTACCGAATTCTCCTAAATTTTATATTTATATGACTATTATGGATTGTAATCTATCATTATGTCAATCATTATTCAATGTGAACAACATTGAACCCTTAAAATCTAACAAAATCCCCATTTTCACGTTAAATCCTACATCTCAAGTCTTGTGGTTTTAATATTTTTTATACAAATGACTAAAAATGAATGAGTTTTTTATGATTTCAAATGTTAACAAACATAATTCAAGTAATTCCAACTATTTTTCATGATAGATACAAGAGATACCATATAATATGTAATAAATTGATACTTACGCTAAATCCCGCACACATGATGCATTGTATTTTGAAAAACAGAGCTGCTAACACTTACCTTCATGCTTCCTCACTCCATTCATTACATCTTGTCATGAATCAACACCCATTTCCCCTCATCCTCTCAGATCATACGAATAGCAATTAAGGTGAATGAGAAAGAGGAGAGAGAAATATTAAAATCCGAACTTCCCATAAAATGCATAATTTCTCTTGCTTTCTGTGCGATAGAATGGGGCAAAGAAATCAGATATCTCACAACCAAGAGGAGAAGACATGATTCAGAGGGTTGAGAAACTCTATTTTTAGATGCAAAAATGGGGCGCTTTAAAAAATGCACCCCCTCCCTGCCCCCATTCATTGAGTCTCCATGTCCTTCATCTTAAAGCTCTTTTTGAGTTGAGTCTTTAAAGCATATATCTTAGCATAAGCACTCCTATCATAAGTGTTGAGATATTTGCAATCACATCTACTGTAGCCTCTTTGTATGAGGCAATTCTGGGCTTAGGACATGCAGGCAGACTGAATCCCATATGCACAGAGAGGGAAATTGCTACCCATCCAACAACTATAAAGCATTGTACTTGCTTGTCATTTCATATGAGATGAATACATGGTCATTGTCAGTCTTATACACAAGATTGTGTTTATGAGTCCGTCTCAATCTTGGAACCTAATTCACTTGTGTAATAGGTCAAGTCTTGTCTATGTCATCATGAGCTTAATCTTCATCTTCGATCCACCATAGCCACTACCATGCTCTAGATCCCGCATTTTTTGACAATAAGCATGTCATCAACATAAAGCACAAAGATAATAAGGCTACTATCATGAACCTTCCTCGTGTATAAACACAGATTCATATCACTATGGAAATATCTATATGAATGCATGAAAGCATCAAACTTATGGTGCCATTCCCTAGGTTCTTACTTAGGCCCATAAGTACTCTTCTTCAATTTTCACACTAGATATTCTCTTCCTTTTTCCACAAAGCCCTTAGACTATTGCATATAAATATCCTTGTGTAGATCCCCATGTAATAAAAGCCATCTTAATATCCATCTAATAAAGATCCAAATCCAACTAAGCAACCAAGTTAAGGACCAAGCATAGGGTATTCGTCCTAACCATAAGAGAGAAGATCTCATCAAAATCATCTCCCTTTCATGCTTAACATCCTTAGCAACCAATCGGGCCTTATATGCTAGCTTAGGACAACCAAGGGTACTCTTCAACTTGGAAACCCACTTGCATGGCAATGCACACTTTTCTATCAAGCAAGGAAACTAAGTCCCATGTATGGTTCTCCTACAAAGCAAATCAAACTCAAACTGTGTAGCCCTCTCGCAAGTATCAGAATCACCTATATACGTAGCTCCTCATAGGTAAGTGGCTCAACAGAGACTGTCACATGATATAATCCATAGAGGGCTCATAATGATCATGAGGATGTGAAGCTCTAGTGAAGTATCTCAAGACTAGTTGTGTGGCATATACAACCTATCCTCTCTATCTAACAACATGATCCTACACAATAGGTTGATCTTGGGCCACTACATCATCAATAGCTATAGTAGGTTGTCTCATTAGGGAGCTAGCTATACTATAACAAGCGGCTTTTCATGAAAGATCACATTACATACCTCAATCACCTCCTCTAGTCTCATATGCATCTTTTTTCCATGGAAGATGATATCATGGCTGTGCAGATAACCTTTAAAGCCTACACATCCCAAAGATGCAACATCTCCACATCCAAGAAAGATACATTTGACAAACTTCGAAACCAAATTATTATAGTTGTCTTTGGGAATCGAGCAAAAGGTCTCACCTCCAAAGACTCATAGATATGCATACAAGGGAGGTTTACTACACTATACCTCCTTTACAAACAACTTGACTACCAAGAGCAATGCATAGGGATCTATTAATGAGATGCATGGCACTAGTAACTACCTCAACCTAAAAGTGTTTTGGTAAGCCAGCTTAACTAAACATAATACTAAATCTTGTATAAATACTCATGTTTATATGCTCTGCAAAACCATTCTTGGGTGTAGTGTATGGGGTGGTTACCTAATGCTTAATATCCCTCTCATCAAAAGCTACTCAAAATCCTTAAAGACATATTTAATCCCCATTGTCAAATCGTAGGCATTTCTGTCTATACCCAAACTAGTTCTCAACCATGGCATGAAAGCATTGAAATATAGATAAAACATCCAATTTTTACTTAAGAGGATAGGTCCAAACTTTATGTAAATAATCATCTATGAATGTAGCAAAGTACTTTGTGCCACCCAATGACTAACAGGGCATGTCGCCTCAAACATCTAAATCCACAAGAGCCAAAGGCTCACCCACACATGTAGAACCAGACTTCTTATACAAGTTATGAGTTTACCTACAATAAGAAAAATGATTACATGAATCAAAATAATAATAATCAAGAGGAAGAAGATACAACAAATGGGTCAATACTTTCATTCCTTTCAAAGACATGTGCCCAAGACTGTGGTGCCAAAAAGATACATGTGGAAGATTAGTCACAGCTAAAACATGGTCAATAAACCTAGAGATAAGCAAAGGGTAAAGGATACTAACCTTGGCAGTTCTAGCAAAAACAAGATGTAACGTGTCCACCTGTTCCCTTCCGAACACATCTTAGCAGTCCATCGGAAAGGAGGTCTAGAAAGCTCCACCCGGCACTCCCATGGAATGTCATGGGGTTTGCGATCTAGGACTTTCCACGTCTGCCACATAGTGGAAGTATTCCGGCCGTTCCCACTTAGGACCGACCTGAATCAGGGTTTTCCCTAATGGTCATTTCCTAAACGGCAACTAGCCTTGAACCCCGAGTGAACTACTTTACGCAGAAACGCCAGGGCCGAAGCGGATTCACGCTGCACTTGGTTCAAGGAGAATGGGAAACGAGAGGGATGCAAAGCTCGACCTCTCTGCCATAAGGCATAGTCCCATTCTGTTCCCCTAAAACAGCATAAATTGGGATTATTACAACCTAGAGTCTAAGTCAGCGCCTTTGCTATTCATTTCCTTTGAGACGATCTTCTTTTTGTCCATTATGATTGAGAAAAGTTCCCGGCCAATGGGGACCACCCATCCGTAGGACGGACCCATGGCCACATCCACCGCACTTTCCTCAATTGTTTTAGTTGTCTAATTACCTACCACATTTAGTTGGACATGCATCAAGCAGCTTCCTTAATTAACCCGTTAGGCACCGGTTCCTTCACGTAATCATAGCACTTGACATAGAAAAATAGTGTCAAACAAGTTCCTTTTCAACAGGTTATCATATTTATCTTTGGAATACATTTATAAAGTCCAGCCCGTAGGCTTATCCATAATCTGGCCGAAGGCTATCCAGCAATCCACAGGGATTACTAATCCAAGATTCCACTCGTAGACTAGTATGCGGGCCTCGAAATCCAATCCCGAGTCATGTTGGCTTCTTGTGCAGGGTCCGGAAGGCGAGGGATTTACGGCCAGAGCCCCCTGGCACCCAAGCGTCCTCCTACTCCAAGTAGCGCACAATGGAAAGACCTCATGCGGTGGGTTCGGTCCACCTTCTCAGCACGGCTAAACAACCCCCTTCGTTAGGGTCAGACAGTTGGGGGTAATTGAGGCTGCCACTCCCTTCAGGCCTTCAACCTGAAGCATTAGATATCTTTTCATCCTTTAATTCCTTGAGCAAACAAAGCAAACAATGCTCTCTAAACTATTACAAGCACAAACATTTCTAGTGGTCGTTAATTTGGCCAATTGCTAAGGAGTGAATCCTTCTCTCTGAATGCATCCAGCATTCGATCTGGGATCAATTGCAACTTGGCAAGATCCCCAAGGGATTGTTTGTTAACCCTTATGTTCTTGGGTTAGGGCTGTACCCTATTAACCCAACTTAACCAATACCTTAAGTTCTATTAACAGAAAATATGTTGCTCCAAATTATTGATTGGTCCTTTGCTTCCAAGCAAATATCTAATTCCCTTATCTTGGTCACTTTTCCCAAGAAAGGTACTATATCAGGACGACTACTCATCCTCTTGCAAGATAAACTTGCGCAAGAATCTGCCAATCTCATTCCGAGGAATTGGCCATTCTCGTATGATCAAACCACAAGATCATGCGACTCTACAACTTGTTGGACAAGTGTTGCATCTAATCCATGGGACTATTTTACCCATCGAACGGCGTCTTCTAATCACGAAATCATGATTAGATATGAAACAGGATTAGGGTGTCTTCATATCCCATCCGTTCCTGATTGCACTAGGCCGACATTGTCGATCCTAAGGTTCCAACTCCATACGAGTTTCATCTTTTTAGCAAGCGATCCTTAGGGTAGAAAACCCTCGTTTCTGGCAAGTTTGTTCTTTTGTCCCTACATTCCGTGAATGTGGGCAGGTCTTTAGGGTATGAGAGTTTCAACTCGGCAATAAGTGTGACTAGGTCATGTCCTCAATGTGCTAAACCCTAATTAGCACTTGGGATATGTTGCATCAATTTAACCATTCCTAAGCGAGTCCTTTGCGGTTTAGGTGTTTAGGGTAAAACAATGTACTTGTCTATTCCTAAAGATATCGGCAGCAATTCGATTGGCAGCTGGGTGGCTGCGTTCAACTAGACTGACGGCTTCCACTCCTCCTCATGGCACTGCAACACGGTGGCTCCACAGTCAGATGTCCTTCCTCCTCTTTCACCTCTTCACGCTCAGCCTCACGACTCCCTCTCCTTTTTTTTCTTACTCCCCCCCCCCCCACAGGGGGTTTATATAGTTGAAGGAAGGGGGAGAGCTCCCTCCCACGTGGTGCCCCGCATGCCTATCCTCCCCTCCACCTCTCTAGTTCCATTTCAGTCCATCCCCTTCCCTCAGCCACGCTTCGGTTGGGGGAAGGTAATAAAAAAATTTGCAATAAATATAACATTATCCTCTTGACCTCCTCCCAAGAGGAGGTTCACATGTAGATATGTGGGTTTCTTTAAACCTTAGTCTCGATTTTTGCTAGTGGAGAGTCATGTTGTGTATAACATAAAGATCACACCGTTCGTATCTTCAATGCCAGAATTGTCATTGCATGAGACTCACGCGGGCTCATAATATTTTTCAACAGAAATATTACACAAGACTACCATGGGTGATTTTCCATGAAGAATTGCGAAAAGATATATGGTACCTATCATCATCTAACTATCTAGTTGAAATAAGGCCTTTACTCAAAGCTGAGACATGGCATACATCATGAAGCACAAAAGGAGTACCAATACCAAATTCCACTCCGACGTCACCTATGCCAATGATATCCAATGCAATGGCATCTCTCAATCTAACAAAATCCGTAATAGTATGGCAGCTATGAAACCAATGATGATGCAAGGTAACATCAAATGAAGCCCTCAAATCAAGAAGCCAATATTGAGAGTAAGAAGATGGAGCACTGATCAACTGACTAGTATCAAGTAAAGAAATAATAAGAATGTAATCATCGGAACTATACTCCAAGGTATTTATTTCCTCTCTCTTTACATTGAACTTAGGCACAATCTCTGTGGACTTTGCATTTTCTTGCACTTTTCCCTTGCCATTCTCATTGGGCCTATCATTGTGCATTTTATGGCACTATAGCCTAATGCAACACTACTATATCAAAGAGGACTTATGACCACTTGACTTATTATGGGATTTTCCATGAGTTTGAGACTTTCTCCTATTGGGTTATGAGTCTCTACTACGATTATTATGGGATTGCCTATGAGATTGAGACTTACCTTTGTTGGGTTGTGAGTCTCTACTATGGTTATTATTCTAATTTCCACCATTTATGCCTCTTACTATAAGTGTATGAGAAGTGCAAGCTACATCAATATTCCACCTATTTACTTCTTCTATAAGTATAAGCACTCTCTATATCACTACATTTAAAACCATCTTCAGGAGGACTAACACTCATAGCAATGAAAAATGTATCACATGACTTTGGTAGTTTGATAAGCAAGAACAAAGACTTTATATTATTCTCAAACTCAATGTCTTGAGAGATAAGCCAGCTAAAAATAGAGTGGAACTCATCCAAATGAGAAGATAGAGGGGTGCTCTCCTTCATGTGAAAGTCCACAAACGTCATCAACCAATACAATTGAAATGCAAGAATGATCACATATCTTCTTCCATAAATTATATGCACCACCAGTAATCAAAATAACATTAGAATACACCTACTTAGATAAAGAGAGTATGATAGTAGACTTGAATAACTCATCAAGTTCATCCTAATTATCTCTATTCCAATTTTTTGGCTTTACACCCTTGGTTTCAATGGCCTAATTTGCTTCTTTTCCACCAATACATGACATATTTGCACCTTTGAATGTTGAAATTTGTTATCATCTAGGTTTTTAGTGTTGAAAATAGCACTATCATTCGATGCATTGAAAGTACCTTCCATTATGTCTACAAATGACTACAAAAAAGTACAAGAGTATAGATTGTTGTAATTACAACAAAACAACCCCAAAATTGAGCCAAAAGGGAGGGCAAGAGGTGAAAAATAAAAGAGTATATAGATGTCTACAAATAAAAGGCACTAGAGTACTCAAACAAGGCATATGTACTCAAAGAGACTACTCATAAATAGTATTCACCATTGTTGTCCATAAGATTGCAGTAAGTGACCATACATCTATAGGCAAATGACCAATGGAGTATGCTCCTACTACTAGGATTTGTTGGGGGTAAAGGAGCCTCCGCCTAGCCTGTGTATTACTACACTAACAATACCCACCACTACACATTGCAGTGGCGGGCGCCCATCACCATCACTTTATACTTTATTCTTTTAGTGACAGTTTGAATAAAGGAAGACCTGGTCACACATTGTGACTGTTGGAGTTCCCATTTCGTCTCTCTCTCTTTCTTGCTCTTGCTCTCCCGTCATAGCTCTTCCAAGCAAGCTTCAACCTTCTCACATTTCAACTAGTATTAGAGCATGGATTCATGACTACTCGAGCTTGGTTTGTGGAGTCTTTACCTTCCTATTGAATCCCTACATTCATTGGGTCTTCTTCCCCGCAACCATGGCTTCTTCCACCTAGGTATGTTTGTATGCTTCCATTGCTTCTCCGCTTACACTAGTCTTGAATAGGCTTGGTCTGCCACTTGTGTGGGCTTCCTTGAGCACCATTGGTGCCCCCGATATGCCCCATAACCCTCAACATAGGCAGCAAACAAACCCAACAGTAGCTGGCGTGATTGCACCTGTTTGGGTTGCTACCTCCTCTATCAGATCTCCTCACTCCCTGAATCCTCTACAGCTTGGCAATGGTCTTTGGCACCTTGGTAATGATTGCTAACCACCCCGACATTCATCCTCTAGATTTGAGCTCTGTTTTGACATGTTGAGCTTCAGGCTTTGACTGTGAGAACATGGCATATTGTTGTTATACTTCCAGGACAGCATGTTTTGTTATGCTTATGGATTGTATTATGCTATGGGGATGCTATTAGTGTGCATGGACCTTATGTGGATGCTTTGGAGAATTTGTGGGATGCTTTGAGCCTTGATAGCTCATTTTTTCATAGGGTTTATGGATGTATATTATTCTAGACAACAAGCATTTACAGGGGAGTTTATGCCTAATGTTTACGGCTATGGTTTGGGAGCTTCATGATGTATCCATGTATGTGGAGTATGCCACATGTTGCCTTTGCCTTGGATATTGATTTGAGCTTGATTGAGCACTATTTAGCTTAGTTTTGGATAGTGACTTCATGTTTTTTACAGCACAGTTGATCGTACTTCTCAGTGGATATGTCACATGCTGATTTATGCCCACTTGATGTTGGTTATGCTTTGACAGTTAGTGGTTGTGTAATGTCCCCATTACTTAGTTTATTTTAATGTGCATATATATTCCAAAGAAAATTTAATTATGTTCGACATCTTTAAAAACTAACTCTAATTATGAAACCAACTCTCATTATAAAAATAATTGTTATTATTAATGAGGTATTATATGCCAGTTCTTTCATGGAAGGAAGACTTGGGAGACCCTCCCAAGACTAGATTTTTAAGACAATGTTTGTAGTACAAAATAACAAAAAGAACTAGCCTAGTGGATAGTCACTTGGCAGTTAAGTACACTTGGGTGGCAATCCTGCCTAGATGGGTGACCTCCCAAGAAGATTTTCCTACAAGCTAGTGGGAGCTTCTCACGTGCAGCCAATGGCGCCAATGAAGCCTTCGTAGCCCATTGCCAAGTATGCCTTGGTCACTGCCTTAATCACTACCTTAGTCATACGCCCGCCCAATGACGTGACGTGCGGTGCATCCTCGTTCATAAATTCATCAATTTTTATCTTCACACTGCAAAAGACGGAGCCCCCTTCCCTGATGTCATCAGTGACGTTGTCAAAAACGCTAAAAGAAAGTGCTCTCTTTATCATCGATGACATCATCAAAAAAAACTAAAAACCAAGCGTCCTCTCTTTATCCCCCCCTGGTTACTATATAAATAGGGGTAGAGCATCATGATACACACATGAATACACACACACACACAATGACCCCTACAAAAGTCTCTCTGCTATTGACGTGATGAAGCTTTGTTGCTGCAAGTAGCCAAGCCCCTCTCTCTCTCTCTCTCTCTCTCTCTCTCTCTCTCTCTCTCTCTCTCTCTCTCTCTCTCTCTCTCTCTCTCTCTCTCTCTCTCTCTCTCTCTCTCTCTCTCTCTCTCTCTCTCTCTCTCTCTCTCTCTCTCTCTCTCTCTCTCTCTCCCCACACCTATGCGGAAGAGTTGCTCGAATCCATTGGCTTTTTCCATGGCTCCCAAGAGACATCCAGATGCTAAGCGAGGTCATGCTCAGACAGCTTCCCAATGCAAGGCAGTAGTTTTTGCTGCTGAAGCACAAGCAAAAGTTAACCCTGAATCCATTCAACTCGAAGGACTGGTTATTCCACAACAAACCAAGGTTGCAGCCATAAATTGTAATCACGATGGATGGCCAAACGGAGATAATCAGGTTAGTACATAAGAAAAGGATCACGATTAGTTAGACTTGTAAAATCATGTTAGTATTATCAAATGCTTTTTAGGAAGGAATACGGAAATTGATGAAGGGGATAGATTCTATGCATCGCATTGACAACTATGTTAAAAATATTTTATGGTTATGACTGCTTTTGGATTTGTGAATGATGAGTTATGGCACTTATGATTCCGAGCTTACATAGCCGGACAAGTTGTGGATTGTGATGGTTTGGGACATTGGGGTTCCCCAACCCAATGCTCCCTTACATTATGCGTGGTGTGGAAAATCTCACCTACGAGTGGGGGTCCTATGCTCCTGAGAGAGATAGGTGTTTTTGATATTTGATCACTCGAGCACCTAAGAGGGCAAAGAGTTGAGTGATAAGTGCCCTTGTTATGTAGGACGGCTTTGGAGGCTCAAGGAATCTTAGAGGGGCTCTAAGCCAGTAAATTCCATGTTGACCGTGGATGGAGTGCGATCACATACAACCCAATCTTGAGGGATTGGAAGGTCCAGTGTCTTTCTGTGGAAAGGCGATTTTGTATCACTCTGCAAAGTGATGGTGAAATAAAGTATCTAATTTATGAATTATTTGTTATGTGCTAAAGATTGAGTTTAGTGAACCCATTTTAATGGAGTAATAAAAGAAAGTTGATTTTATATGTCCAAACAGTGTGATAGTATGCTTTGCTAATTAGAAAACTAAGCAAGCCCATCGAGGAAAGTGGGAGGCTTCGATCCTGACGATTGGACTCCTATGGCTGGGTGGACCTGATAAGTCGGGTAACTTTCCAACACTAGATAGAGCTAATTAAATCGTGACCCTCCCAATACTTGTAGGATTAGTTACCACATTTAACACTGTTTTAGGGGACCAGAGCTGAGATGTTACCTTATGGGTAGGGGGATCAAGTTATACTCTCCCCCATCTCTCACTCTCTTTGAACCAAGTGCGGCGTTAACCTCAGTCCTACCTTTGATTGATTACAAAGTGGTCTTTCTTAGGTGGGCGTTAAATTGCTGTTAGGGATGACTTGTCCACGCTTCCCCTATGAAGTAGAACTGAGATTCCCATGTTCAACTAAGTCCAAGGTTTCCCATGGGGAGGCGGGATGGTGATGTGCATGGATATGAATTCTAGTCGGCTACTAAGAGAACTCCTCTAGGTTTGCTGGAGGAGGCTCCTCACACGTGGTATCAGAGCCTAGGTTTCAAAAGAGCACAGGTTCCAAAAGAACCTTTAGTATAAGGTTAAGTTATCAACGTATGAAAGGAATTAATAAAATAACCACACTTGTTTGAAGAAAACTATTGTTGAATATCTTGCACTAACACTAGCATACACATTGTGTCATCAGGAACTTAGCAATGAGAAAGCTACATGTTTGCTTGATATTTTTTCCATCATGTATCAAGTAGCCTTAGGGTTGAATAATTTCTCATATTGCGAGGCTATATTTGAGATAATGGAAATGATCTTTATTCCTTCAATTGTTTTGCAACCTCATCCTAACTCATGGTACATGAGAGATTCCTAGCCAAGGAATAGGTCACATATGGAGATATATTGTGGGCATAAGAACCTTCTTCATTATGAACTATGGAGGATTCGATGGGATGAACAACTAAGGATAGTTAATATATACCTTTTGTTCAGTGCCTTTGTTGAATGGTTACTAAACATTGGGTATGAGCCTGTATGTGAAACCTTGTGGGTATATCAGAAAGTGTTACAAATAATACCGCCCAAGAGAGTTGTTGTAGTACCAAGAAGGCCTTATTTTGGTACATGATGTTTTGGTTATCCCTAAGAGCCACCACATTATGTTGTTTGCCATGTATATGAGAATCCCCCAAGATATAAGAATATAGGCCCTGATACTTTTCATGAGGAAAGGATCCATGAGATGATGTATTGATAGATCATAGTATGATCAAATACATCTTTGTAAGTACTTTTCATAAATATAAAGTCTTGTTATTAATTTTGAAGAGCGTGAGTTATGAGCTTATGATGATAGTTGAACTGCTTTGACAAGTTAATGATGAATTACACTTTATGCGAGTGAATTTTGAGATCATGTATTCCACTACTTACCAGTCAAACATGTTGGAATTAAGAGAAAGAATAATGGCTATCTTAGAGAAGACTTGTCTATGGAGTTGTTTAAGCTTATGAAAGGGCTAAAACTGGAGCTCAACCTGGGGAAGGGACAACCCTTACTTTTACTTAGACTCAACTCTACACAAAGATGTGAAAGTCCGTCTCAAGTTGTTGAAATGGCTTGAGGACCTCAACTTGATAAGACTTTAAGTACGATACTCCTTGAAATGATAAGGCAAAACATATAGATGGAAAAATTGTAATGAGAAATAAATGGATGTATGACCAATATACAAAGGTTACTTCTCCCGATAGGTTAGCCCTTACCGGGAGTATAAAGTCTATGAGCTTCCAGAGTATCCCAATCTCCCAAAGTCTTATCGATTCATAGAAACGAAGGCCAAAGCACCTTGTTTTGTAACAAAGAAGTTACGGAGATAATTAGAATCACCGATTAGTGCAAATTGATGAAACATACAAGGAAATCCAAGAGAAGAAGTTTCTTCTCAAGCAAACACCACCACCTAGGTTTAGCGGTGAAGGGCCCAAGGTGGAGCAAGATGCAGAAGCATGGATTGAGGCTTTGGACAACTATTTCCTAGCCGCTGAAACTACTGCTACAAATCAGTCCATGGCTGTTTGTCTTCATCTTATTGGCAAAGCTAAGCCTTGGTGGAGACAGTTTTGCCAAGATAAAGGGGTAACAAAAGCTTCCCAACTTGGGAGGAGATCAAAGTAGCTGTGAAAGGACGTTATCTTCCCCCATCTTTTGAATCGATCAAGATGAATGAATTCTACAACTTATGACTAAAGGACCAATCCAAAACTGAGAAACTCAAGTAATGATGCAACTTTTTGAGATGTCTCCTAAGGATAAGTACACATTGAGGTATGATATTTCCATCGTAGATAGATGTCTCATAACTGTGGGCTAATATAGCATCATGTAACTAGTTTGTTGTAATGTGACCCCACATATTATGAGATCGCATCTCTCAAGTCAAATCTCAAATCGTGCAACCTTGACTCACCAAAGGAGTTGCTACATCACCCACTACTAGAAAAATTATTGATGAAAGAGGAGTTGCATATTGCCAATCACTTTAAGGAGCTTGCTCAAACAACGTGTGACTTTCACATGTGCACCACACAAAAAACCTTACACCAACTAGGTCCTCAAGTATAGGACAATATTTTGAGTTTCGACACATCTCCTAGTTGCACTTGCACATTTCTTAGTCATTGCATAAGTGAGATAGAGACACCCCCTAGGAAGACCACAAGTTGGCTTATGGGTTTCTGAAGGATCCTCTAAAGGCCCCTCAAAATCAATGACCCTAATATCATCATCACCATTCCATGATCTAGGTTTTCTTCTTCCACAATGTTACAATTAATTCTACATAGCCATCACCTCTCCACCCTTGATCCACAACTCCTCATTCATTATCTATGAATGCATCAATTGGCTTCAATCTGTCACAATTATGGGAGAGAAGGAAGGAGTCTCACTTGTAGCTTTATTGCTTGCACAATGGGGGAATACACACATAGGTGGAGGCTGAAAACAGTTTTCCTCTTCTTAGTTGTGTAAGCCAAAAAGAACTATCGTACATAGAAATAGAAGAACCCTATATATGGGTCTCAAACCAAACTCAACTAACTAAGGTGGCATACTAACTGAGCCACGAACTAGAGTAGATAAGGATAGCTATCATCTAGCTATTATTCATGGGTGGTGTACCAACCGCATCTGCAAACTGACAAGTCGGTGACATAAATGCACAACGGTCACCCTGGCATATCACGAGTGGAGCTCGATATCTCAACACTCCCCCTCGAGCTCAATCCCAATTCCTGCACACCAAGCAGGTCTCTGAACTTGCGTAGCTTCTCAGTGCCCAATGCCTTTGTGAATATGTCAGCTACATGATCCTCTGTGCTGACATAAACTAGATCAATAAGACCGTAAAACCCTCTCCTGCAAATAGTAATAATGCACCTCAATGTGCTTTGTTCTAGCATGATAGACTGGGTTATTTGCCAAGTGTATACTACTCATGTTGTCACAATAAATGACAACTGGCCCATCTGTAGACTGATGCATATCATAAAGTAGCTTATGCAACCAAGCTACCTCACATGCAGCCATTGCTGCACCCCTGTACTCAGCCTTTGTGCTCGACAAGGCAACTGTAGGTTGTTTCTTGCTGCTCCAAGTGACTGCAGCACTCCCAAAAAAAATATAGGCTCTCTCCCATGCAAAATTATAAATACTTTTTTATAGGAGCACATGGGTAGAGCATGGACTAGTTAATTTATGCATTAAGGATAATATTTAAGCCATGTATGCTACATGCGATTTGAGATGACCATGGAAAGGGATAGGCTAACCTTGAGGGTAAGAAATCATAAAAATATGTATAAAAAGGATGAAAGAGAATGGAACAGGCTATTCATGTGTGTGCAAATTTGAGCTCCTTATCTTCTTGCAACCCTATTGTTTGTTTGTGTGTGTGTGTGTGTGTGTGTGTGTGTGTGTGTGTGTGTGTGTGTGTGTGTGTGTGTGTGTGTGTGTGTGTGTGTGTGTGTGTGTGTGTGTGTGTGTGTGTGTGCACGCGCGCGCGCGTGCGCGCGCACTTGCACAGGTGCATGATGGACAGGGAATAAAGCTTACATCATTCTTCTCCCCTTCTTCTCCATCGTTATGTGGGGAGCATTGAGTTTATTGTGAGTGTGCTAGGTTGACTATGTGAGGGAGTGAGAGACATGTAACAAGAAGCCCTTCAACTTCTCTACTTCTCCTCTACCTCTTCGTTTACAACTCCTATTCATAGGGTGTGTGGGAATGAAAGTAAGAATATGAGCTTGGAGCAATGCATGTGGATTATGGAGTGATGTTTATCAAGATATTGTGACCAAAACTACGTAAGTAGGTAAGCATGCTCACTACACCCAAAACTTCGAGTTGATCTATTGTTTGCAATGGTAGATCTACATATGTTGGTAGGTTTCATGTGTAAGTTGGCTAGGTGAAAGACATCATTGTGACTTAGTGTCGTGCCCTTGAAATAATAAGAGTTGTGTCCAATGGTCTCAACATTAAGCTCATGGAGAGAGAGAGTGAGAGTGATGGACAAAAGGAACACAAACATACTCACTTGTGAAAATGTGTAATAATTAATCCTCCAAATATTAGTTATTTGCTAAATGGGACTTACTACTTCCACAAATGCTTGTAGCCTATATTGTCACACCCCTACTTAATTGAGGAGAGGAGACTTGTTGTGTGCACTAATGGTTCAACATTTGAATGAAATCACTTCAATTTAATATGTTACAATATAGGAGTCCCCCTCTAACCTTTTTTTTTAATACTCACTTTAAGTTTTTGCTCAATGTGTGTGTGTGTGTGTGTGTGTGTGTGTGTGTGTACGCGTGTGCATGCATGTGTGTGTGTGTGTGTGTGTGTGTGTGTGTGTGTGTGTGTGTGTGTGTGTGTGTGTGTGTGTGTGTGTGTGTGTGTGTGCATGTGCGCGTGTGCATGTGCACGTGTGCATGTGTGTGTGTGCTCGTGCGCATGCGTGTGCGTGCACATGTATATGTGGAAAAAGAGAGAGGGAGAGACTTGATTAAATATAGAAAGACAAACTATCCTACAATTATGCAAGTACTTGCAAGGGAATATCAATACTTCATTTCATCATGTAGCTCAAAGCCCATGAAGGTGACCATGCATAGTGGATGTTGAGGAACTTCGCCTTGCATGAAGGGAGCCATGCATAATGGATTCCAATGCACGGTGATTGAGAATGACGATGAGACATGTGACAAGTATCTACCCTCTTTTGTTAATTGATATGTTGACACAGACATACTTGGAATTAGGAATGTCAATACTAAGGATGACAAGGATAACAAAAGCTCTATCATGCATGGCATCCCATTTTTCTAGTAGTCCATGCTTCTATTTTTTAAGATATCCCTAAAAAGTAGCAATCTTCATTGTCATTTCTTGACTCTTACAATCATCTATGTTGTTATGCAAAGGATATGCCCAACCACATGGAGACTACATCACAATATGACATGACCATTATGAAAAGAAAAAGAAGAGAGAAAAGCATTTTTATTAATGATAGCACAATGAAGGTTTGAGTTGTCTTATGTTTATGTTTAGTGGAAAATCTTCAACATTAGGCATGCTAATGATGCCAAAGTTCTTATCTTTCAATTAAAATTGTAGTGTTAGGAATTCTTTCTCAATCCAAGGTTCTCAAATATCAAGATGAATGTTCCAAAGCGCACATCATATCCTAGACTTTCTCTCTTTTTCCATATGTATATCATATTTTATTTGTGTTATCTTTCCTTTGAAAGTATCCTCCTATCAAAATGTGTGCAAGTATACACAACAAACACTTGGCAAAAACATAGATAAAGACTAAATAATACCACAAAAAAGTGTGCAAGTTTACACAACAAACACTTGGCAAAAACATACATAAACACTGAATGATACCACATGAAATTGTGTGTATTAGGTATCTTTATACAAGGACCCTTGGCTAAATCCTCACACTTATGATCCCACAATAGCTCCAATTGAGCATGATCTTAAGATGGCATACCTCCTTCATTTGAGAGGCTTAACCAAGTGGCTTAACTTTTAGGATGGTGACAATGATTGTTGAAATGATTCCCGAGTAGTACCTCACATCCATAATCTCACCCATCATGAGACCTACTAGATGGAGATTGTATTTAGGGAGCTAAGGGAGGATTGGCCCATGTCAATGGTTGCCGACTCTAATTCTATCCTACACTCACTTGAAGGCCCTAGTGAGAAGTCATTTTGGAATTCCAAAAAATCAAGGGATTTTGAAGATGCCTCCATGACTATCCCCATTAAACTCCATCTTAAATGGAAGAAAAATATCCCTATGCATCCATGGTCACATGGAAAAGAAGACTAAAATATGTTTGGAGGTCCACTTTATCCTATAGGCTCAAAGTTCTTAGGTGGAGACTTATACTTAAAAAGTTGTCCCTTTATGCATCATGTCCAATTTATCCTACAAGCTCAATGTTTTTACATGGAGTCTTATAGTTAAAAAAGCTACCCTTTTGTGCGCATTGGCTACCAAAAAGCCACCCCTTGTGTCCTCTTTGCAAGAGAATTGAGGAAACAAAGAGATACTTTTTTTGGGAATGCCCGCACTTTGCCATGGTATGGAGGAAAGTTAGGAATTTACTCAAGGTAACTCAACTTAGAGAAGATTTTGGCATGACTATCACCCTCTTTGGCAATTATGGGATGATAAAAGTTAGCAACTATTATCCTTAGTCTGCCACGTCCTTGAGGCTCATCTAGAACAAAAGAAATGATGTCTTATTGGATAGAGCTTGTAGAAAATTGCATTTTGAATGTATTAGAATTTTATATGATGATTTGCTTGCTACAATTAAGTTTTTGAAGAGCAAGCACTGGATCTTTAGGCTCTTTACTTAAGAAACTAGCTTCAATGGTCTAAGACCTTATTGTATCTATAGATGTTGTATTTATTACTTTCTTTACTCAATACAAATCCACATTATAAACATTTAAAGAAAGCAAGGATGCGCAGGTGCATGTGAAAATTCCCCTTTGCAATTGTTTCATTTCTAGTAGTGCTTAAGAAGTAGTTATTGAGCCTGTTGTATATGTTTTCATCTACGTATGTAGCACATGAACAAATCTCTGACATTCTCCTGCCATTTTCTTTATTTATTTATCTTGAATTTGTTATTTAGCCCTAAGTTAATAGGGAAAATAAAGATGAGTAAAAAAATGCTTACATTTGGTTGTGAAATAAAGTTCTCATTTTTTAGAATTTCATGTCTTGACCTTCTCACATTTTTCAAGATTTTTCTTATTTTTGGGGTAATTCAACTAGCCATATAGTAGGCTGCCTTGCAATTATTAATTTATCCTACAAGATGTCCATCTTTAATTATTAATTTCTCTTACATGTATAGTACCCTTACATGTTGAGACCTTTCTCTGTCTTATTCAACTCATTTTTCATGTCATATTTTCTACACTTATTTTTCCTTTTCCTTGTACTTTTGACATACTGCTACTTCCACTTTTATGAATAATCATGACTTACTTTCACATTTCAACATTACTTTTTCACTGTTAGTTTATATCTAATGCTAGTATTATTGATATCTTTGTATGGTAACAAAAGTGTTTTTTTAATAATGTAGGATAATGTATTCATATAGTAAAAAGGAGTTACAACATCTTAAGCTTTGATAAGCTAAAAGAGTATCTCACCACTGCTCCTGTCATAAAGTTGTCGGACTTCTCAATGGAATTTGAGGTCATCACAGATGCAAGTATCATGGCATTGGGATGTGTCCTTACACAAGAAGGTTGTCCAGTCACGTATTCTTCTCGAAAGCTGAATCCTTATGAGAAGAATTATGCTACGCATGACCTAGAGCTTTTAGTAGTCATCCATGCCTTGAAACTTTGGTGTCATTATCTGCTGGGCAAAAGGTTCACACTTGTGACTGATCACAAAAGTCTTAAATGGATCTTCACACACCCATATTTGAACATGAGAGAGGAAATGGAGTGCTTCAGGAATTTGATATTGAGATCAAGTTCTGCAGTGGAAAGGAAAATGTGGTAGCTAATGCCTTGAGTAGGAAATCATTCCTCAATGCTTTATTCTTAGAATATCCTAGCAACAGAGGATTTCTTGCTAGCCTAATTTCCATGCCAAGAAATCCCATATTGGAAGCAGTGGTGGCTACAGACTTTGATGTGAATAAGGGCGATCAAAGAAGCGACGACGACACCCTTACACTACCAAAATCCTCTCTTAATTTTTTTCTTTCTCTAAAATCCAAAAATATCATCATCATGCCGCCAAGAAGACGAGGTGTGGCATCACCCCCAAATGTGCCTACCCCGCTAACATCATCACTTAATGCGAGACTGGCTACGAATAATCCTAGTCAAAACTAGGTTCTAAAATAAATTAAGAAAATGCTATTTTATTTTAAAAAATAATAAAAGTTATTTTATTCTTGAAAGCATGAATGAGATTATTACTTTAAAGTAAAAAAAGCTAAATAAATTAATGATCAAATTGATTTTTAATGTTAGCATTTTGGTTATCTTTTTCTTTATCGAATGATAATTCTTTTTTAGAAAAAAAGAATTATTGATAATTATAGTTAAAGTTGTTTAGGTTCTGGTCATTGAAAATAATTAGAAAACTAGTTGTATATATACATGGGATAATAAAATCAAAATTTTTTAAAATGACTATTATGCTCTAGAAAAATCCTAACATAGAATATTATACTAAAGAATAAACAAGTATGCTTGAAAAGTTTTTAACTTGGAATGTTATGCTAACTATTATGCTCTAGAAAAATTTACATAAAATATTAAGTCAAAAATCTTGTTTAGCATCATATCTAGTTTAAGGCTTGGACTCGAGCACCTACTTTACCATCAACTACTAATTCAAACCCTAAGTCAAAAATTTACATAAAATATTAAGTCAAAAATCTTGTTTAGCATCATATCTAGTTTAAGGCTTGGACTCGAGCACCTACTTTACCATCAACTACTATTATGCTCTAGAAAAATTTACATAAAATATTAAGTCAAAAATCTTGTTTAGCATCATATCTTTTTGTAAACCTTGGACTCGAGCACCTACTTTACCATCAACTACTAATTCAAACCCTAAGCCTTTCCTCTAGCCAAATCCCAATATACCTAAACTTCCAGCCCTTACCAATAATGTTTCCAAAGCAAAGCCTATGGTTTACTACAAGTGTCATCAGCTTGGACACTTAGCAGCGAATTGTCAATCCAAGAAGCAAGTTATTCAAATCAATCACTTGGGAGCAATTGATGACGAGGACCATGAAGATATGCCAGACTTCACTGAAGATGATGATGATATAGGCGATGCTTCAGATACTTTACTAGGTATGCCAAATCCTCATTCATTATTCACAATGAAATGTTTTGTGCATGGTCAAGAAAATATTGTTTTGCATGATGATGGAAGAACTTATGATTTTATTTCCGCAAAGTTGGTAAAACAATTGAATTTATCTACTATTCCAACTCATTATCGCATAAAGGCTGCATTCTTAGGCACTAGATACAATGGTACACAAGAAGTACATGATTTAGAGATTAAAATCGGTGATTATGTTGAGCGTAGAAATTTCTTGGTTATGCATTTGCAAGCTAGTGATATTATTTTAGGAATGCCTTGGTGTCACTAATATAATTCTAACATAGATTATTCCACACATTCTATGATAATTCATTTTAATGGAAACCAAATCACATTACATGGATTGCACACT
This sequence comes from Lygodium microphyllum, assembly GCF_053477565.2. NCBI lineage: Eukaryota > Viridiplantae > Streptophyta > Polypodiopsida > Schizaeales > Lygodiaceae > Lygodium > Lygodium microphyllum. The sequence goes on from NC_141154.1 coordinate 87,736,534, forward strand.
TTTGATCATTTACCCTGCTTAGTCACTCACATGATAAATGTGCATTGAGAAAAAGGTACTAAATCAGATTTAATATGGGTGAATGAAATTGAAGCTAAGGAAAATTAGATACATCCTAAGCATGCACAATTTCTTTCACAATTTAAAGTTTGTTTTTATATTGATTTACCACCTATTTTACCACCTACATGTCCTGAAGACCATAAAATAGACTTAATCCCATGTTCTCAACCACCATATAAAGCACCTTACAGACACAATCAGATTGAACAAAAAGAAATCCAAACACAAGTTGAGGAACTATTAAACCGAGGACTCATTAAGCCAAGTAGTTCTTCTTCTTATGTACTTGTCCTATTAGTTAAGAAGAAAAATAATACCTATAGGATGTGCATTGACTATCGTCCCCTAAACAAAACCACTGTTAAGAATAGGTATCCGATCCCTAAGGTAGACGAACTTATGGATAAACTACAAGGGGCCATTGTTTCTAGCAAGATAGATCTCAAATCTGGATATCATCAAGTACGTTTGGATACACTTGATATTTTTAAGACTACATTTAGAACTCAGTTTGATCATTATGAATTTCTTGTTATATCTTTTGGTTTGACCAATGCACCAGCTACATTCAGTCGTATGATGAATCGTATATTTTTGAAGTATCAGAATTGTGTGATTGTTTTCTTTGATGATATTTTGGTTTTCAATAAGGATGAGAATAAGCATTGTGAACATCTGTCCTTAGTTTTCAAATTGTTGAAAGAGAATCAATTGTATGCTAATTCTGACAAGAGTGAATTTTTCCAAACCTAATTTGAATACTTAGGTCACATTGTTTCTTCTGATGGTATTCGCATTGATCCTAAAAAGATAGAGGCAAATTTGAATTGGCCAATCCCTAAAAATGTGCATGAGTTACGTTCTTTCTTAGGCCTTGCTAGCTTTTATAGAAAATTTGAGAGAAATTTTTCATTGCTTACATTGCCTTTGACGAAATTGTTAAATAAAGGTGTTGTGTATCGTTGGTCTGATAACCGGCAAAAGTCTTTTGATTTGTCGAAACATGCTTTAACACATGCACCTATCTTACAATTACTTGATTTTAATTTACCATTCTTTCTAGTAGTCACTGATGCTAGTGGATCAAGAATAGGAGCTATCCTCATGAAAGATTCACATCCCATAGTCTATTCTAGTTGCAAACTTAAACATTCTGAGTTGAAGTATTCCACCTATGATAAAGAATTGTTAGTTGTAGTTCAAGCCTTATGTTAATGGAAACACTATCTAATAGGATACAAATTTATAATTAAAACTAACTAGTAAAGTATCAAACATCTCCTTAGTCAGCCACAAATTTCTGACCGTTATATTAAATGGGCTACTTTCATTCAAAGTTTTCATCCACTTATCGAATATCAGTCAGGAAAAGAAAATGTTGTTGCCAATGCCTTGAGTAGAAGAACAAGTATCCACAATATTTACGTTCCATCTTTTGATTCCCTTACTCCTATGAAGGATACCAATGACCACGACCCCAGTTTTTAATCTGATTGGAACAAATTAGTTGCTAGTAACTGGATTCAAATTGATTCTTTGTCTTATTCTAATGGATTTATATTTTATGAGAAAAGATTGTGTAGCAGTGTTCAATTTAGATCATTTGTGTTGCACGAAATTCATAATCCTCCATATCAAGGTCATAGAGGTATTATTTTCACTTTAAGAACATTGATTGAAAATTTTTATTGGTCGCAAATGGAATCTGATATTTCTGACTTTGTTTCTGAGAGTTTAATTTGCCAAAGAGTCAAGCGACACCATGGTAAGCAATATGGTTTGTTAATGCCTTTACCAATTCCTGACAATCCATGGGAACATATTGCAATGGGTTTTATAAGTGGTTTGCCTAATACACAAGCTCATCATGATATGATTTGGACTATAGTAGACCGATTTAGTAAACAAGCATACTTTCTACCATGTAAGAAAATGTTAACTGCATCTCAAACTGCACAATTGTTCTTGAAGATTGTTTTCACTAACCATGGTTTGCCAAAAGTTATTATTTCTGATTGTGATTCTAGATTTTGTAATAATTTTTGTACTACTTTGTTTGCTAATTTGGGTGTACTAATATTGATTTCTCATCTGCATTCCATCTTGAAACCAATGGGCAAACATAAGCTACTAATAGTACAATTCTGAATCTTTTACGTGCATACACAATTTCAAAACCACAAACATGGGACATACATTTACATCTACTTCAATTTGCATGCAATAATACACCACACATAGCTACTCATAAAGCACCTTTTAAAATCATTTATGGACATAGATTGCATACACTTGTTACATCATTGTTGAATAAAGTTAAAGTTGCTTATGATATTGCCAATACGCATGCTACTATTTTTATTCAAGTTAAAGATATGATTGCAAAAACCCAACAATCATACACTAAACAAGCTAATAAGAAAAGACAAGCCATGAGTTTCAATGTTGGTGATTATGTTTGGTTATGCATTGAAAAGAGAAGATTGCAAAGTGTTTAGAAACACTATGTTGTTAAATTAGCACCTAGGTTTTATGGACCTTTCAAAATACTTCACAAGATCAATGACAATACATTTAAATTAAAACTACCCAAACATTGAAAGATCCATAATACTTTTCATATCAGTTTGTTACAAATAGAGTAGGCGGCGGTGGCATTGGGTAGCAAAGGGCAATGACGTAAATCCAAATGCCTAGAATAATTACTATTTTTGATGGGCGCACGCCTTATCACTTAATGCGTGGCGCTAATATTAGTTCAAGTGCGCTTATTTATTAAAGCGCTTGACAAAACATTTATTATCTTGTATGCGCATAGGCGCTCGGTTAAATATTTTATTATTTAATATTTGTATTTGGGCACAGCCCGACTTTTGGACGCCCAAACACCTTACTTTATATTTGGGCAAAAGCAAACATAAAAGCAAAAGCATGCTATTTGTAAAGTGGGCTATTTTTGAGCTTGAAGATAAATAAATTTATAAATACATGCCTTGTGAAGCGCTCACACAAGGCATGGGAGAGATTGCACCCAATTTGTCTTTTTGTATTATGTTGCGCAAATTTCCTTTTGTTTTTTACTTGCAATTATGAAGGTTTATAGAGTTTTTTGTTCTTGGGGACCTTCCGGCATTCGCTATGCACACATACAATATCCGATCTGCGCACCATATGTAGTCGGTCCAAAAGAAATCCGTATCGTTATCGATGCAGTTTTGCATTGGAGTTTGGAAATGTAGGCTGGAAACGCTTCTCTGATTTTTGAGGGCGAATGCACATCTAGTTTTGAGGGTGGAACTAAAAATATATAAATATGCTTTTATCCAATGTTTTGAAAGGACTAGGTTCACTGTTTTCTTCTTGTGAATTAACAAAGACATGAAATGAACCCTATGCTAAAAGGGTAATTAATGAAGTTGTTTTTATGTGTTCAACAGTGTGGTAGTATGCTATGTTTAGATAACTAAAGAATACACTGTTTAAAAGAAAGTGGGTGAGCGACCTTTCCCGACGAAAGGCATTCGATGTGGCTAGGTAGAATTGATGAGTCAGATGCTTTCCTGAAAGGGAAAAATAGGATAAGAGCCAACATGATGACTTGCCCTAGGGTTAGAATCTTAAAACCTGGGCTGATCATTATCTTAGGGGAAAGGTGCAGCGGCTATGCCAGAACGTGTTAGGGTTCCATGAACCCGAGCCCGTTATTTGAAAAAAGTGTTGCACTCCATGAAGCAAGGGTAATGACCCCTCTCTGTTCGGACAAGAAGCCTCTCGAAGGACACCTCTGAACGTGAGCTAGCTAAATATAGGAGACTATTAGGTTAGCAAGAAACACCCATGTCGATCCTCGTGGGATGAGGCAGGATGTTCCCTTGCGAGGTGAACCTCGGGTCGCCTAGATTGATCAAAGTCCAAACATTCCAGTGGAGTGTGGACGACAACAGCTAGGAAAGACCCTAGACGACCACCAAACGTTACCGACTATATTTAGCAGTCGGTACATCACACTCTAATAGTCTTAGTTCAATGACATGCGCATTGGTTGGTAGCCTTGGGTCACCATTGTGAACTACAAACCAATTCCTTGTTAGTTGAGATTTTGGCTATTTCTACAATTACTTCTTGGGATGCAAACCCATAAGCTAGCCTTGGCATGGACTCTATTGCTAAAGCATTAGAACACACACCTTATACTTTGCAATCATTCCACTTAGTGCGAATGATTTTTCATGTGTCTAAATGCCATCATGATTTATGGACATTGATTTCAAAAGTTTTGCCTGTTTGGTAATCTTTTCCCCAATCAAACTTGGAAAGTGAGAGGCAGGATTAGAGGTTTCAAGATAAGCTAATCTTAGAGCAAGCATCTTATAGATTAGATATATCATTTGCTTATCAAGGATCATATTTGGCTAATGGATAAGGGCATTCCCTTTGGGTGTATGTAAGGGCAAATCTTAGTGGGAATCCATAATGATGGTAGGTTGGTTTAATCAAACCCTTTAAAGTGCAATTTTTTAATTCAACAAATGTTGGTGGGTGGTCTTTGACTCACTATTGCCCTCTTAAGATGAAACATTTCACCAATGGCTCCTACTTCTTTTATACTTCGGTTGAGGAGACCTCTAATTAGAGCTTTTCGGCTTGCATGGTGGCACAACACATATTGTCTTTAGTATCTCAAGATTCACATTCAATTATTGGGAGCAGCATGCATTTGAATGACCACATTTTTGGTAAATCCCTAATTGGCAGGCTCCATGCAACCACATGCTTTGGTAGTTTTTCACTTTTTGCAATTTTGGGATTGTTAGCACAATTAGACTATGTGGAATGCATTCATTTTTTATTTCTCATTCTAGAAGGCACATTTAGTAGTCTCCTTGATCGATAGTTGAGCACCATTGATGAGTATGCATGTGTTCTTCTCACCAAGGATGCTTTGGCATCCTAGCATATTATCATCTCTTGAATCACCTTGTCTAATGTCTAGTAGTCATGTGACTATTGCACTTTAACATAGTTTCCCATGTGTGCATCACATGCACATGCACACTCACACGCACATGCACATGAACATGCGCACGCACGCACATGCACCCACACACACACATGCATGCATGCGCAAGCACGTGCGCGCACACACGCACGCACGCACGCACACGCACACGCACACGCACACGCACACGCACACGCACACGCACACGCACACGCACACGCACACGCACACGCACACGCACACGCACACGCACACGCACACGCACACGCACACGCACACGCACACGCACACACACACACACACACACACAAGTCCTCACCTTTACCCCTATCGTGATGTGTTTTTTTTGGATTTCCATTCTATGTAAATTGTTACAATTCATGATAATTAAAAAAACTCTTTTATTTTTCAATTGTCCTTCCTTAATTGGTTATTATTTTGCATGGTTGATAATATTTCCGCTCTATTTAAGTTAGGAAGTTAAGTTTTAAATACTTTTATCGAATGATCAATGTTTCATAGGCTCGCTCTAACTTTAATGCAATTGCCCTTTGGTAACACACTCACAAAAACATGTGATGCTCCTCCAAATATTAGTTATTTGAGTGGGTGGGGCTCCTTACTTGAAGGCTTGTAGCCCATCTTATGACACCCTCCCTTGCTCATGGGAGGATGCTCCATTGTGTGCATTAGTGGTCAATGTTCTAACCAAAACTACTTCATGTTAACTTTATTCCATGAGCTCACTATAACCTTTTTTGTGCTCTCTTTAAGTTTTTGTGTGTGCTCTTTCTCTCTCTATAGTTTGGAATTACAATTGTGCATGTATTTGCGGGTGCAAATCAGTACCCCATATCATCAATATATAACAACACTTGTTGATTTTTAGAAGTGTCATGACCATCCTAGAGAAGATGACACTACTAACTCATAGCATAAAAGAGGTGGTTATAGCTCAAAGCATTGTTTTAGGATAAGGCATGTTACACCCCTCTCTAAATGGGACGTGTGAGTAGGAGTGAATTACACTATTGGATGAAAGTGATTTGCTAAAGGTTTTCCTATTGATGAAGCAAAGCATTTGCAATACCTACAATGGATAGAAAGCTAACATGATGGATGGATACGTATCATCCAAAAAAACAATCGACCAACTTAGTTGCTCAGTACGGGCACTTGGGATGCATGTGAAAACACCATATGGCATCTTGTACTCGTGTTAGTCTGAAGGGATGTCTGTGCTTGCCTTAGTGGTGCCGCAGTTTTACAAAAGATGTAGTGTCACATAGAGACACCACTAATTCTTGTTACAAAAGATGTATTGTCACGTAGAAACACCGCTGATCCTTTGCCCTTATGGGCAATGCTATAACTAGTTTTCTTTTCGGAGGCGAGGTTAAGGATGGTTAGTTAGGAAACTCGAGTTATTTGTGCTTCTCTTTAATCTTTTGCTGCTATGGCTGAAACTTGAACCCTAAAAAAGCAAGTGCCGACTGCAGGAGCACGTTCTCTGGATGATGGCGATGACCATGTAAACAGAAAAGGAACAGAAAGCTCGTTTCTTACGTCCCCTGGGCTCGTCTTTCGCCCGTATTTGGTGGCTTCTTTGCTTGCTTGCTCGTTCATGCCCTTCCGGCCGACACAAGCTTTCGACATGGCGATTTTCCGGTACACTCGGTTTCTGCAAGTAAAACTTCACGGGCAGAGGAAAAGCCTGACAAGCTGAGGGTTTTTTTTGCTGCACATACTAAGATTCCTTTCTTCACATTGAAGAGAAGGATCCAGTCCAGAAATTTATCTGAGGAAGATAAAAGTTGAAGGAGGACACAGAAACTTGATTGTACCAGAGCTCGATCCTCCTTTGTTGTACGTCGCTTCATCTCGTCGCTTTGGATGATTTTTCCGATTTAGTCTCTGAGGAACTGGACTTGAGACTGTTTTATGTTTTCCTGTCATAAAGACGGAGCTTGTAAGCTTTGCATGCCAAGGTAAACTTAAAAAAAAAGAAATTGTGTTTAATATTTTGATGAAGCCAAGGGTTCTTATGTGCCTTTCATGATTTGTCTTTTTGGGGTGTGGTTTTTGCTTGGGGGTGCAGATCTTGGACTTCCCAAATTCTCGATACCTGCACTTTGTAAACATATCTCATCATGTTGCAGTAGTGATGGCTACCTTCTGAACAGGGTCTTGTACAGGATGTGGATGCATGTCTTGAAGGAGTAGTGTAGAGGAAATTAGATTGCTTAGTGCAGGCAGTGGGATGTTCAGATAATTTTGGATGATATGAATTGCATTGGCGGTGCTAAGGCTTAATTTGTGATACAAACCTTCAAGATGGGCTCCGTTTGTTGTGTGGCAGCAAGGCCGAAGGACCTCACCAGGAGCAGTGATGGATGGTCTTTAGAACAGAGTAGATCTCATTGGAGAAATCATGGAGCTTTATCACCACCTCTGTCCTCACGATGGGAGCAGAAGTGGCATTCATCTGAGTCAGCTTCAGCCCAAAACTCTCTACGTCTTCATCAAGCTTCCTTCTCTTCTAGTAGAAGTGGTAGCCATGCAGGAAGTGGGAGCCGTGTGGGCAGTGGTGATTTTTTTGGGCATTCACATGAAACTCTAGATGGTTTACTTTATGTCTACAACAGCCCTGAGAGTATCCACCGCTCTCAAGGGGTTTTTGGCATTGCTGGGGATCCAATGACAGGTAATTTCACAATTCATTAATGGTTAAATTGTGGTATAGCTGTAATTGGAAAAATCTCAATGGGAAAAGTGTGTCTCTTAATTAGAAATTGTCGTTGTACTGAAGTTTGGAGGTATGATGTTTCATGGCAGTCCTAAACCTGCTATAACACCAAATTAGATCAAAGAATCCTTGCCAACTAATTTCATTTAGGTCAAATTATCCGTTCATTGACTAGTCAAATATATATACCGGGATTCAGCTTTTGAGGTATCAAGTCTTTTAAAGATCCCTTGTTGTTTTGTGCAATTTGTGCAATTCGTGCAATTTACTCTTCTCCTATGCATTTTTAGACAAATCAAGGGGAAAAAGATCTGAAAGTAGTAGATAAATCAATGTAAAAAAGATCTAAAAGTATTTGTATTTGACATGAATTTGAGCCTAGGTTGCTCTCTTTGTACATAGAACAATGTTATATCTTGTTTATTAAATGTTACGTTCTATGTGCTCTTTTAGACTTAATTAGCTTAAAGTGATGTGTAGGGTGCTTCCTATTTGTAGAAGTTTGCATCAAAATAATTCAATTTCAAAAGGAAAAGATATGCTTGTGGTGACTATCATTCACACAAAGAGTCTCCAAGATAGTAACTCCATTAATTGCTGGTATGCCTCTTATAGTTTGCTCTCAATACTAATAGTACGTATTATTTGAAGATGAGAGAATGATTCTAAAAGATACGTAGGACCAAGTATGCACTTAGTTTGGTTGTGCTAAAAGTATCCTTACCTAATTCATCTATCGTTGGTTCCTTTGGGCCCATTTGAGTTGTCTTTGTGAACATGAATGAGTTTGATCATTTGTATTGTCCCTAGTGTTTCCAATAGGTTTAGAAACGGGAAGTTTCATATGTAGAAAATTGTTTAATAGAACTGTGGATGTGGCAAGAAACAAGTTTTATGCAAATATAAGAAATCTAGATATTCAAGTAAAAGATGTATTGGGAATATGTAGGTAAAGCATGGTAAGAGTAACTCATGTACAATTTCCATGAGAACTTAGAGAATACATTTGAACTTGAATTTAGAAACATTGATCTCTTCAAAACATATGATAAGTAAGAGATTTATGAATCATAAAAGTATCGCATTTGTGAATCATGTCTTAAGAATGAATCATGATTCATGATTAAGCCAATTGCTTGTATTAACTATTGAACACTTGAAGGACTCTCAATGCGTGCAGATATACAAATAGAGTATAACAAGCAAAAGACTTAGAGTAAGGGTGGCGAGGGGGGGAGAGAGAGATGAACATGTTAAATCAAAAATATATGTCATAAGTGTGAAACACTTCAAAATATTTTTTACATTTCCCACTTGTATGAAACATGTTTTAATGAAGCATTGCAAAGGATTGTGTTTGTTATTTACCTTAATTGCACTTGGGGTTTATTGTTTGCTATACTTATTTGCTAAAGTATTGGTCATGGCCTTGTGCTATTACTCAATGAGTCTTGGATTTTTTTTTTTTTTTTTTTTGAGTTGCCATAACTTTCTCCAATTAGTTGTTTTGATGGTTGGGCATTGTCTTGCCATTGGGCCTAAGACTTCGCTTGTTTAATTGCCCTTAGTGTCATGTGACACATTCAAGTGGGATGCCAATGGGACAAGGGCTAATCTTATAAGGCATCACAACCAACTATCAAGTACCAACCTTCCACTTTATTTCTCAATACACAGTCTCATATAAAGGTCAAGGTTGATTTTTTTGGTTGAAGGCAGTCGTAAGAGTGTGTGTTAAAAGCAAGCTAATGGATTTCTCCTCCTAGACTCTACATGCAATATTTAATTCACCCTACTTCATGCAAAGGTTAAGGTCCATACCACTTGGGTCAATGAAGTTATAAGAGAGAGTGAAAAGCAAGTCAATAGATTTCTTTATCTTGACCCTACTTGTAGTGTCTTTGAAACCAATGTTACGTCTATCCTTGGATGAACTTGCAAAATCCTAATATAATAATAACACTCTTAAGGTAGGCTCAAAATATAGGAAGGGCTATGACCCACATTAGCCATATGTGGCTTTTTCTATTGTGAAGAAAATACCCCAGCACAAAAACACAAATAACATCGTACGACAAAGCACAGATTGATAGAAGAACATAGTATGCATCAAACATACTATGCAGTGAATGGATATTGTAGCTTGAACTCTTGTATCTAAAGGATTAGGGCAAGGGTAATGAGCTGGAGAGAGTATCGTACTCGGAACGGATTCCAAATTGCAGCAAGGTAGCCTTTGGATATTAAACACCAGTAAATGCAACCAAGGATGGTTGGATGTGATGTTTTCCGCGAACGGGGTGTGGGTAGCAAGCTAAAAATTCTTGAAACTTACAAAAATGAGATTAGGGCCGAGTGGAGGGCAGCATACCTATTTATAGAAACTTTGGGCCCTCCCAAGTGGATTTGTACTTATGGGATATAGACACTCTCTAGGAACACATTTCTTTTTATATAAACAAGGTTTCTTCCTTAATTAAGCATGTTTTGGGGTTGTTAAAGAGAAGCTAATGCATTTTTAGCTCAACACCTATGACACTATGACACTATGCCTAGTTTGTTTCCCTTGAATGCACATGTCAAGTGTACAATACTAGTCTTTTAAATGCGTAACTTAGAAAAGGATAAGAGAATCCAAAGGTGAAAATAATCCTTCTATGATATATATCACAATAGTTATACAAGGATAAAGCTTGCCAATGTAGCAAACTTTAGCTTGAAGGCAAGGTTGGTTTGTCATGTTTTGAACCCTCGAAGTATGCTTGCTACCTGTCTAGGACAGGTCCTTACTCATCAATGTCTAGTCACAAACAAACACGATTAACTCCAATAGTTCTTGCTCACAATCCTTGCTCTAGTCATTTGGCTCACATTGTTGCTATTGATTGATATTGATGATTACTGAGAATTATGATCAATTGATGCTGAATTGCATTAAATTGTCAATGTCGATTATGATCAATTTGACAAGAAGATCATTCATTGCAAATGTTTGTGATGTAGTTTGTGTGAGTGCACAATGGAAGTAGGAACATGGAGAGAGGAGAACGCGCAAATATGAAACGAAAAAGTACAAAAGGAAGATTGATCTAAATATATTGGTACAAGGTTGCACACATTAGCCTTTGCCCCTTGCGGAGGTGTGTCAATGTGTGCATTGTATAGATGGTAGAAGATCTGACTGAGGAGGATGAGTGAGATGATGATGGTTAGAATGATGATCAAGTAATGATCCTTGAGGCATGGATTTGGGCTGCTTGAATTCTCTAATTGATGAAGGAACAAGCCAATCTGCTGCAAATTGCCCATGAGGAGGTGTTCGATCATTGAAAATGGATATTTACAAGTTGCCGTGAAGGATCCCAGCTGCCACATGGCATCTGTGGCAAATACACTCTAGTTTGATTATGTGTGTTGTGTGTAGAGGCTCAAGTGGACTGGTGTCTAAAATGGAGAAGAAACTCTGATCACCACTTGCTATGTCTGAATAGGAAAAGATTGAAGCACAAGAATGAATGACAAATTGAGATAGTGATAGAGCTCCCAAAGTCCTCATTTTACTTCGATTGAGGTGCATAAGTAGGAGATGTATATAGGAAAAGATAATGGGTAAAATTTTTGCTAATGCCCCTCTCAAATTTTGGGTATGATCAAAGGAGAGAAGTAAAAGTTCAATGGAATATGCAACCATGTGCGTGTTGATGAAGTTTGTCAATGTAGATGTCCAACCAAATAGCTCGATTGCCTCTCTAGATAAGAATGTTTTGATAGAGATGGCAAGAAGATGCCAATGGGAGTGGCAGCACAAACCATGCTTTCATATCGGCACTCTGAATGAAACAATCGGAAGTGTATGGCCAAAATTCAGCCCAAGAAGTACAATGCAAGAGTTCATGCAGCGGATAGGACTGCTGCAAAAAAACAACTAAAAAGAGAGCAAGCAGGAGAGTACAAACCAGGGCCTGCACAGCATCAAATGCGCTTGCAATCAACGGAGCAGATGTTCAGCCTGAAAACCTAGTCACCCAGCCATTATAAGATCAAAGAACTGAAGACGCAGGTATAGCTGTGCAAAATGCAGGAAATGACAGTTCTGAAACAGGTCATGCTGTTCTGAAAGAGGTCACACAGCCAGCCAACAGGCCCAGGAGCAGAAAACACAGACTGCAGTGCAGCAGTCAGAGAAGGTCCAATCAGAAGCAGAAACAGCACCAGAGCCCCAAATAGGATGTCTAATGCCATGTCAAATTAGGGTGCAGTGATGAAAGTGTGAGAATCTGCTTAAGACTGTACAAACATGAGGGATGTGAAGAAAGAAGAATACTGCAAAAGAACTCAAAAGATAGATGCTCGGGAGATTGAATCCATATGCCAAGACGAGAGAGTGCAGAACATCAGCGAGTGATTGGTTGTGGGGACTAGTTTCCTCTCTCCAACAAAACTTGCAAGTATGGTTTATGCACTGAGATGAACATGGAGGGGGGAGCGCCTACCTATAAATAGGCAACACAATCGTGAACAGGTCAGCCAGCCCCAACTGGGTGCAGAATAAAATGCTAGTCAGCTAGTCATAATGATGGTGCCAAATAATGGGTGGCTAGCAGCCTAGTCTACATCTGGAAATAAACAAAAAATGCCCACCAATAGTGCATAGACTCACACATGAGCTGACTTATCTGCTAACATATGGAACCTGCAGCCAGCCAAGTACGAACCAAAAGAGCACCAGGATTTAGCAAGCTAGATGTTTGCTACCATGTGAGTACACAACAGAAGTGGAAAGAATAAACACAAAGGCATGGACAGAAACACAATGAACAGTGATCAAGAAAGAACACTGAACTTAGAGAGAACTCATGAACGGGCAATGTAATCAATCATGGAAGTATGAGAATGAGCAAATGCCACCAGGTTAACCAGCACTATGATGATCAGCCATAGTGCTTCCAGAGATCAGGTCAGCCAGTACGAATAGCTGCCCAAGGGCCTAAATATGGTGCTCACTAAAGCCCATGAAATACAAAATCAATGTAATGCCCATACCTGTGATATGTCAAAAACTAAAACCTCTGTTTTCTTCAACAGTTACCCATCTGCTTTAGATTGTACTGGCTCTGTTTGTTTTTCACACAGATGAAAATTGCCTTAATATTTGGCTGAAAGTGTAGCTTGCCAAGGAGAGGCAAGAAGGATGGTGAGATCAGTAAGATGGAAATCCTTTACCACAGGCATTCTAAATGAAAAATCAGGTGCCGCAAGATTTGTCCCATCATCCTAGTTCCAGAGTCTGTTGGCATGTATTTCATGGTTGAGTTAATGTACAGATCTGGTTGTGCAGTGGAAGTATACATTTTTCTTTTCAAGACTAGGCTTTGGTTTTACTGAAATGCAGTGGCTAATAAGGTTTGAGTATTTGATTTTGCGAGTTTAACCTCAATGTTCTGTATGTGACCCTTCTGCAGATCAAACTTTAAGATTATCTCCAGCTTCAAGCCAAGAGGTCTGGCCATTACATTCTTGAATGCTTCTCCTCAGTTTTACAGATTTTGCAAACATGCTATGTTAGAATTTTGAAGTTTTTAAGGTTCTGATTGGACAAAGTGTGTATACCTTGTCTAGACATCTGTGTCTTTTGAATCTGCAACACCAAAGATACCAGAGGAGTTGGAGCACAGGCTACGTAACAGGCAGTCACAAGCATATGGACTAAGTACAATTTTATCCAGATCAGATTTCCTCTCAAGGCAGAGAGCAGATGGGACATTCAGCTATGGAGCAAGCAGTAAAGTGGTACCAATGGAAATGGAGACACTAAGGCACAGAACTAGAGGTAGTAGCATAGATGGCTTGCATAGATTGAGATGTGAAAAAGCAGATTCATGGACAGCCCAGACTTTTTCTGAGTTAATTGAATCATCACGATCTGGTAGTTCAAGATGGCCTAGTGCAGATATCTCATCTGAATCCATAGTGGGTGGGATGCCCGAGTCTTCCAGTGGAGGACCTGGCATGCGTGTTGGTTCTAGTCAGTGTGAGGTGTCACGCAGGACTTCTGGAGAAGTACAGAAGTGCGGGTTGTGCACGAAGGCAATTTCAGAGAGGTCACCGTGGAGTACTCAATATATTTTGGGAAACAGGGATCTGCCAGTCATAGGTGTCCTTGTTTGTGGGCATGTTTATCATGCAGAATGCCTCGAACAAGCCACTCCCCTTATGCAGTGGCATGACCCTCCTTGTCCTCTATGTGGGGGCCTTGAAAAAGTTCGACTGAAGGCCAAGGAGGAAGGGAACTGGAACCTCAAAACACAGGACTTGTCAGAAGGGAAGGGGAAAATCTGTAAGGAGGGCATGGCATCTGATCGTTTTGCTGGCATATCAAACAATAACGATGCTGGATACAGTGGAAAATCTGTAAACTCTCTTGAACCCACATCAAAAAAGCATGAACCATCTCGGACTGCAGAGAAGGGCTTTTTGGCAAAACCACTTCTGAAGAGACAATTCTCGTTCAGAGGAAAATCAACTAGAGAGCCAGCAATAGGCTCCAAAAAACCTGGTTATGCAGCAAGAGTCTCTCCTGAGAATACTGTCAAAGAAGAGAGCTCATTAGGAGATGGAAGGAAAGGAAAGTTTTGGGTTTAAATGAATTCTTTTTTGGTCAGTGTACCATTCATTTGAATACAGGCCTCGAGTCTCTTAGCCAACAGCTTGGCTAAGGTTTTACAAGAACAGGGTCATAGAAAATTTAGAAAACATTACACACTCGTGAGTAGCTCCCCTTCATTCAATGTGTCACATATTGTTGCTATATCCCATTTGTTTCAATAGGCATTCCTCTTGATATAATAATGCGAAATAGTGTCTTATTTTGTGTGGTATTTTTTGAATACTTCACACATTGTCCATCTACACTAATGTTTTGTTAACTGTTTCTAAAAATAGATTTAGATTTGGGATGCCTTAATTTGCCTAACGTATCTGCAGAAAACTTCTGCCAGCAAATTCTCTCCTCGTGGCAAGTACAATCTTCTGTTTAAAGGTCTTGTTCCCGAAGGGTGTTTCATACTCCTTTGACCTTAACGAGATTCAAGGTTTATTTGGAGGACTTTCTCATCTGAGTTAATCAGTTCCCATTATAAGAGTAATTAATCCAGCTAATTAAGATAGCACCTATGAATACTGCTGCTATTCTCAGTATTAGGGTTACAATGTATTGCCCATACTCGTTACTATTATTTCATGTGTTCATGACGTGAGTTATTTTAATCTAAATTTTGGTAGTGCCTTCATTGGTCACATCATTCCACGTCTTTGTGATGTCATTTAGCTCAACTTTCTCTGAATTTTGATGGTGCCTTCATGGGACGGATGGAGGGCCTTCAGGTTGACCATCCCATGCAAAAGAAAGGTATGACAAGGAGAGATTGATCTTGCAATTTATGGTGGTCAATCCTAAGAGAGTTGTATAGCCTAGCAAGTAATGGTGGAGGATGTCAATAACGATTTACAGGTAACACAGTTAGAAATACACGAAAAACTTGAATCTAGGCCTATCATATTTTAGATTTCCAAGAAGGAAATTTATCTTTGGCTCATTCGACTAATGCTCTGCATTGTCAGCAGTCTTGATGGGCTTAACAACCCACACTATGTTTAGATGCGTATATATATAGAGAATTAAAAAAAAAAAAGGTTAGGCCAAGTTGCTTAGTGAGCTGGTAGAGGTGAGAGTTGCTTGGTTTACCAATTTTACAGGCTAATATCTGGAACCATTTTAACTTTCATGGAGATTTTCATGTAGGATACTGAAGTGTCTTTGCCATGAATAATGTGCTTCAGGTGCCCATTCAAGATTTCTTGGAGTGTCAAGCTCTAAATTGATTTAAATTCAATTTCTTTGATCGAGTGCTAAACCTGGTCAGCCTGTAAATATGTAGTTCAATTTTATGCTCATCTCTAAATCCTTCTTCTCCCCCTTCATATCCATCACTTTGCTCCTGATTCTTTGTCATGCATCCCTATCCCTATTGTGAGTTCAGCAAATAGGTATCTGTGTGCATCGATGATCAGTTTTGACCCAGTGCGTGTCTGCAACCACCTCCCAACCTACCCTGAGGGCACTAGTGAGATTCCATTCTCTCCGCTTAATTGAAGTTGTTTATTTCCTAATCATTCCTGAGCCGCTGCATTGCTTTGTGAATCCCTTTCTTTGGCAAGATGTGAGCTGTCTCCCAATTGTTTTTGCAATGGGAGGATTGAATTGCCATGCTAAAATATATTTTCTTCTTCACTTAATCTCTTCCCCTTTATTGGCTTATGGGGTTTTTCTGAGACCCACATTGTCCTTTCTGCCTCTGATGTCTTACTCTATAGGAAGACCTAGATATCTGCATATTTGATCCCTATTTGTGATTTTTCTCCTCCGGGAAGATTAAGCAGATGATCCTCTTTACACTTACCAATGAGGATTTACCAAAATTTATTGAGAACCCAGCTCCATGGCCTTCTTGATATTATCCCCAGCTATATCGAGCGTCATCAGCAAGTCCTTGCTCTACTAACTGTTTTCCCCTATGCTTGTTGCCCTCCAATTCCCCCTTTTGAGGTAGGGATTCCATTGTGTGGAATAGAGGGCGAGAGTCCAGGGCAAAAAGACGGATGGGGGCATGGCTACCTTACTCCTCTCTTTATTTTAATGGGATCTAGTATAGTGCCATTCATGCTACATGCACTTCATCTTGCTTGGCTAGATAGAGGGGCAGGCTAGCTATCCTTCCTTTTGAGTCTCATTCTTGACATGACCTGATGTGTGAACTCCCATTTGATCCTATCGAATTCTTTCTCAATATCTAGTTGCATGAAAAGTATCTTCTGGCCAAAGGCTTCTACCCAATTCACTGCAATAAGAGCATTGAGCACATTGTCAAGGAGACTCCCTTTTATGAAAAATAAGTAGGATTTTTTAACATACTTCTGCACAACTGGGGTCGACCTGTGAGCAAGTGCTTTCACCAATATTTTATAAACGCTGTTCATTAGGAGATTGGCTTCCAATGACCAACTTTTGTTCTTTGCTCTTGTTTGGCCATTCACCGGGATTGGTGTTGTATCAATGAGAGACTCATTAGAAACCAAGCTAGTGTAAGACTCATTAAAATCAAGGTATGTAGTAGAATGAGAGTAGTCTAGAATGATTAAAATAATAAAGTATTTTTGTGAAGTCTTTTTCTATCAACAATATTTTGATTTCCTTGAAATGCTACTCTTTTGATAAAGCTAGTTAAGTCCCTATTTTTAAATTTAGGCTCACTAAAATGGGAGACTCATAAGATATATGCACATCTACCACATTAAAACCATTAAAGATATGGTATGTTATCCATCCCAACCAATTAAATTAGAATAAAGAAAAAAAACATATTGTATGCAACTTTGAAAACTATATCAAGTGAATGACCATGAATAATGGTGAGACTTACCACACGAGCCCATACTAAAAGTTGGGATTTCATTTCAACATCAAAATTGAGAATCTTTTGATTAATTATTAAACTTTGAATTGGAAATTGATTTTTGTAGCCTTGAGTATGTTATTTGGGGATAATTGACAATAGTTTTTACCTATGAGGAACATATCTATATGTATTCTACTACTTTTGGAAAATTTGATAGTTTTTGCAAATGCTGTGTCACACTAATTGAATAGACCATAAGTAATCCATCGCCTTACATTATGTACATCTTTGCTAGAAAAGATCTTAGGTGGCAACTTGGTGTTTGGATCAAAAGGACATCAAAACACCCAAAACTTACTCCAGAATAATTATATTATAGTCACTATTTACCTCTCTTACTCATTCTCTTTAGTGGTTTACATACATGCTTTGTTGATGTAAGGAAGCATTGAAATGAAATTTGAATGTTTTTTCCACAACAAAAATGTGGTATTTTGTTTGATTTTCAAGAGATATATACACTAGCCTTGTCAAAATCTTGCTCACATTCTAGAATCACATGCATATCCTCATTAACACCATCATCCTAGTTGCAAGAATCAATTTTGTGAAAGTTTTTTGTTATCTTTATTTTGTTTTTTTGTACTTGATCTTGATGCGCCAACTCAAGTTTTTCAATCTTGGCTACTTTTTGCTTGTTCTTAAGACTCTCTAGTCATATCTATGGCCAAGATGAGGGTCAAGAACTTGAGATCTTGAAAGAATTCTTGAGGTATAAAACCTTATTCATATTTTGAGATACCCTCAATAGTGAACAATCTATATCGATGGATGAAATTCAACTAGCATGTGATGCCACCAAGACTAGAGACAAAGCTATGAGGCAATACTTAGGATGATCATCAATACACTAGCTTCCAACAACATAAAGGCCATGATCCTATCCCATAGACATAAGCTTAAATATATACAAGCATCAAACATTTCCATTATGGATTCAATAGGGAGATGTATTTTCAAATGGAAGTCAAAGTAACAATGGTTAAATAAAAGGCATCCAATGACCAAAAAGAATTTAACATTATTATTCATGATCTTAATATAATGCAACGTTCCATGCTTGGTTCTACGAGGTGCAATGCATAGAACGAATTTGAGTCTTTGGTACGTGCTACAAAATTTAGGACAATATCTTAGTAAATTTTTGTTCAACTTGGAATTTATCCTGAACACAAGCTTAGATTTGGTATCACATTAAAGAATTATCTGATGGTTTATGTTCAACATGATACAATTGATCCTTTATTTTATACCCAATCAAACCAAGAAATGTGCTGGCACAACAATTGAAGTACCAAAGAACACACACAATGTGCTTCGTTGAATCTTCAAGTAAACTCCTTATCCCAAGAGTATTCTTATGGAAGCAAGTTATTAGAAGCTCCATGTCAATTCAAACACCAAAGAAAACACACAATTGGCTTCATTGGATCTTTCAATGATTCCTTATCCTAAGATCATTATATGTGCAAGTCAATGGTAAGAAGCTCCATGTCTCAAAGAGCTAGGGAATTTCAATATCAATTGGCAATTTGGTGGTGAGAAGCTCCACGGCCATTCTAGTATCAAAGAAAACACACAATTTGCTTCATTAGATCTTTGAGGCGGTCACTTATCTCAAGATCAATGTTAGACAAGTGGTGAGAAAAAGCTCCATGTCGAAGAGATGGGGAATCAAACGCCAATTGCCAATTGGGTCAACAAATCAGCTCCATGTAGAAGGGTGAAATAATTCAATATCAATTGGCACTTCGATGGTGAGCTTAAAAGACTTAAGCACATGTTCAATTGTGATGCTAAAGCTCTAGTGTTGCTACCATATACATTTCTTATAAAAGAGAATGCTTCCTCTAAGTTATAAAAGATGCCACATGAAACTGAGGAGTGGCATTGGTGTTGAAGCATGTTAACATGCTAGAATTTTTGTGCTTATTAGCAATAGTAAAAGTATAGGCATTTGGCAAAATATTTGTGAATCAAATTAGAATTTGTACAAAATTCCAAGTTGACATTGAGACTATAATTGTGTATGCTAGATTTATGCATATAATCGACAAGCTTTTAAAGGTGCACATTGATGATACAAACACTATGAAACCTCCCCCCACGATTCTAAACAGCTATTGAGAAAATAGAGTGTTGCTCGACTCCTTAGGTGTGCATGTAAGCAATGTAAATATTCAAACAAATTAAAAAAACATAAGGTCTTGCTCATTATGTGGCTCAAAAGATATTAATAAATGGGACCAAGACCAAGAGATTTCTTAGCGAGATGATAGGTAAGCATTGAAGGCTTGATGGGAGCTTTGAAAATATTTGTGCAAACGTGATATGGATTTAGAAAAAGATCTAAATCTAAAGGATATTGGTTCAAAATTTTAGCTCACTTTAATAAGTTGGTGCTCTATAACACTTAAACATCAACAAAACTTACAGGTCAAGAGATGTGATGTTACAAGGTTTGTGGTTAGTGGATAGTGAAAGGCCAAAACTACACCTTACATTGTATTTTCTCATATTTTATATGTCTTCTATGGTTTTTCTATCACAATTATAGCTTTTCCCTGAACATCAAAATTGTATAGCATATATAAAATGTTCACGGCTAATACCTTTTTGGAGAAGCATGGATGTTTGGAGATGTGAAGCACTCAAAGCATGGAAAAGTCTCACTGCCACACTCCAGGTGATGAACTCATTTTATGATTTGTAGTAGCATTTTTTACTATATGAATCTTATTTTTCTACTAAAGATACTACCTTCCCTCATTGTCATATATTTGTATTTCCCTTTATCTATCTCCATTGCTACAATGACATGTACTACTCAAAATACTCAAAAACATCCATTCTCAAGCCACAATGATTCACAAAGCCACCATGGCAAGGCCAAGATATCCCAACTTCTCACATAACACACAACAACTAATGGTTCCACAGTTATCATGATACCACACCATTAATCCAAAGATCAGAAGACATTGTCTGAGAGGCTTTTGAAGGCTATGGAGAGATGTAAAAGAGCTAAAGAAAATACCAATCATGACATTGAGGAGTGTGGAGACTACAAGGCATATAGCAAGAATGAGAAGGGTGGAGATTATGTTTATGATGACCAAGTAGCTAGGAGGACTATGTAGGGGACAATGATAATAAGGCCATAAAGTGTGACCACCACTCATGTCAAGATGGCAAGCCTCATTAAGTAGGGTTATTGTTTGGGAAATAGAAAATCATGTGAAAATACTATGAAGTGCTCTACATCATCCACCATGCAACCTATTGTACAACTCCTCTCCCCATCAAATGAAATTGTAACCCCCCCTATACCCCATCCCAACCCACAACCATACTCACAACCAACATAACTAGAGCCACAACTAGTGTAGAGACTGGAGACCCCAAAAAGCCCCTTGAATCTCCAACAACATGTATCCCCATTCAACAAATTTGATGGTGGGAGAATTACCATCTAAGTTCCCTCCAAGAGATCCAAAAGCATAAAAAAACTATGATAAGCATTGCGTAGTCTGGGAGATCATATGGACATGCTAACGTAACCATCATATCCAATATGCTATGCTAAAGGCTATTCAAGAAATGGTCAAAGCTACTTGATTCTCTCTATTCAAAGATTCAAAGATTTTATGGACATACCAATATGCATATTGGATGGCCTAAACTCATTGTCTTAGATCATTGTATGCTTAGATTTTTCCAAAGCATCTTGCAATGCATTAATGGGACAAGAGAAGTTTCTCTTCTTTTTGTTTTCTTTTTTTTTGGTGGGGGGGGGGGGGGCACATGTGAGCAAAGTTGCAACAAAGGTGTAGAGAGGAAATTTGGTAGCCACTACTAGCATTGATAGAATGAAATACTCCCTTTGATTTGATGGCTCAAAAGGGATATTAAAGCTTGAAATCCTAGACAATGTTATCTAGACAGTTAAAGATTCACATACCTAGCTTACTTACTAGAAAATTCAACTCTACCTCATAAGGGATGCTAGGTCAAACCTCGGGCCATCTAACCATACACTCAAGCTAACCACTTGGCAATTATGAGAGGCCTTAGGGTGGATCAATTCTACATTTGCCACATAAATATTAATGCTTTTTTTCATTGTCTGTTTTTAGTCCCCCAAGTGTGTATAACAAACAAGTATTCCAAGTAATTTTCTCTAATGAATGATTTTCGAATGCATTGACTCACTAAATATACACTATACTATAATGGCAACTTAAGTGACTAGTTAAATTCAAGGCGATAGATGATTGCAACACTCACTGGTTCATTGGCAAGTTTGCTAATGTCCATTCATAGGGTTTTGTCTTTCCAATATCACGATAGTTCTCTCTTCCTAAGTTCTTTTTTTCTCTACCTTTATCGATAAGAATACAATCTCTCTCTCTCTCCCTCTCCCTCACACACACACACACACACACACACACACACACACACACACTCTCTCTCTCTCTCTCTCTCTCTCTCTCTCTCTCTCTCTCTCTCTCTCTCTCTCTCTCTCTCAATCAATCAATCAATCAATATTCTCTTTGTACATTTGAAGATTGTCTTTCAATCTCTCTATACTCTTCCACACGCTCTCTCTTTACGTTGATTCAATCTCATCATCCCCTATTTCATCTCTCTTTTCTTCTAACACAAGTATGCATATGGACTCTCTCTCTGGTGCACAAATCAGATGCTGGATGTGTACGTAGCGAGCACCCGAAGGTCCCCAAGAACAAAAGAACTCTACTAAAGCTCATAAAACAAGAAGGAAGATTTGCACGATTTATGAAGAAAAGAGACAAATTGGGAAAAATCTCCCCCCATGCCCTGTGTGAGTGCTTCACAAGGCATGTATTTATAAATTTATTCATCTCAAATCTCAAAAATAGCCCAATTTTACAATTAGCATGCTTTGGCTTTTGTGTTTGCTTTTGTCCAAATAAAGAATAAAGCGGTTGGACAGTCCCAAAAGTCGGGATGTGCCGTCCAAATACAATGTCCAAAGTGAAATATTTAAACCATACACCCATGCACATTCAAAATAATAAATATTTGTCAAGCGCTTTAATAAATAAGTGCGCCTAAATAAATATTAGCGCCATGCCTTTAATGATAAGGTGCTATCATGATGCTATGCTGACACAGTGTGAAAAAGCATGGAATGCATCATCATCCGACTTCTTATTAATCAAGAGAGTCAATGTGATCTGAGTCATTAGTATTAGTGTGAGTTGTATGGATTATCCAAAAATACTGGATTTTTGGATAATTTTAGCATATTTTTGATATTATTTATTGTAAAAAATATGAAAAAGTTAAAAGAGCTTCTAGATTAGGATGGCATGCAAAAAGCAAGTTGCTTTTTCGGCCAATTATGAAATTTTCATAAGATGGATAGATCGACGAAATCGCGTGCATCCCAATCACTGTAAATAGGCTGAAAACTGCAGTTTGAACTGAAAGAAGGAGTGATCTAGGAGATCCCTGATCATGTGTCCTAGAGTTTTACCCCCTTTTGGAGCCGTCAAAGCCATCAGATTTGGGTTCCGAGTAGTAGAGAAGGAGCTGTAATTTTGATGCACGTTTTGTTCTATGAAGAAGCTCCAGGAGATCTAATGCCTGGAGATTGCTTCTAAGTAGTGCAAAGATTCCAGGTTCTTTCAATACATATTGATTTAGTTCATTGTGCTTTGTCTTTGTCGTGTTTACCTCTTGTCTATTTTCTTTCTTCTCTTCCATCTCCTATCTCTACTTTCTTCTGCCTCTAATCCTCGATGGATTCGACCTTTCGACAAAAATCCCTCTGACAGCGCGCACCCATCAAAAATGATAATTTTTTCTAGGTAATTTGAATACACGCTATCTCCCATCACTGCCTACTCTACACATCAATTGAAGCATTCACAATTTTTAGAAAATAATAAAATTAAATCGACAAAAGTGAATACCTACCAGTCTTCAGCTACAAAATAAATAAATAGTTTGGAACTCTGTCCTAACCTTAATTTAATACGAGTGCACTCTAAACTCATAAACGTCCATTAATTTAAATACATATTTTGCAGAATCACCTGCTATGGAATTACCCACGTGCACATTAAATTAACATGACACCCGAAAATGATATGCGTCCCTGTCAACTTCTCGCACAAGGAATCCACCTTGTGTACGAGCCCCGACAAATAAATATAGTTTTATGGAATCCATTGCAAAACCTCATGAAATCCACTGTGGAATATGCCTCCTGGCATCATACCCCCGGGGTGGGATAACAATTGTCCTCAATTGCTATTAGCTCAATGTGAAGCGAGCAATGAGGGGTAAGCACTTAAGTCACGGGCGTGCATCCACTGGGTCTCTTCAAAAGGATAAATTTTAAACTTAACAAAATATCTAGAGTATCTATGGCTAGTTCTAGTGGTTATAAAGTCAGTATCTAGAATAGTTTTAGGTTCAAGGATTTCAGTTTCTTCTTCTAATAAAGGAGGGTTTTCATAGACAAGGGAATAGGTAATTGACCTCTAAAAGGTCATAACAAATTGATATGAAAAGTATTGTGGATTTTTAAGTGTTGGGGTAGTTCTAATTCAAATGCATTGTCATTGATTTTGTGAATGATCTTGAAAGGTCCATAAAATCTAGGGGCTAACTTAACAACATGGTGTCTCTCAACACTTTGCAATCTTCTCTTTTCAATGCATAACCAAACATAATCATCAACTTTGAAACTCATAGCTTTTCTTCTCTTGGTAGCTTGTTTAGTGTATGATTGATGGGCTTTCGCAATCATATCTCTAACTTCAGCAAAAATAGTAGCATGCGTATTGGCAATATCATCAACAGCTTTAACTTTGCTTGATAATGATGTAACAGGTGTAGATAATCTATGTTCATAAATGATTTCAAAAGGTGCTTTTTATGTAGTTGTATGTGGTGTATTATTGCATGCAAATTGAAGTAAATGTAAGTGTGTATCCCATGTTTGTGGTTTTGAAATTATGTATGCACGCAAAAGATCTAAAATTGTACTATTAGTAGCTTCTATTTGCCCATTTATTTCATGATGAAATGCAGATGAGAAATCAATCTTTGTACCTAAATTAGCAAAAAAATTAGTCCAAAAATTATTGCAAAATCTAGAATCATGATTATGAATAATAACAAACCATGGTTAGTGAAAATAGTCTTCATAAAAAATAATTGTGTAGTTTGAGATGCAGTTAATGTTTTCTTGCATGGAAGGAAATATGTTTGTTTTCTAAATCGATCTACAATAGTCCAAATCATATCATGATTAACTTGTGTGTTAGGCGAACCATTTATAAAATCCATTGAAATATGTTCCCATGGATGGTCAGGAATTGGTAAAGGCATTAACAAACCATATTGCTTACCATGGTGTCACTTGACTCGTTGACAAATTAAACACTTAAAAACAAAGTTAGAAACATCAGATTCCATTTGTGACAAATAAAAATCTTCAACCAATGTACGTAAAGTAGAAATAATACCTCTATGGCTTTGATATGGGGGACAATGAATTTCGTGCAACACAAATGATATAAATGGAATAGTTATACACAACCTTTTCTCATAAAACATAAATCCATTGGAATAAGTCAATGAATCAATTGAAATCCAGTTATTAGCAACTAATTTATTCCAATCAACTTAAAAACTGGGGTCTTGGCCATATGTATCTTTCATAGGGATAAGGGAATCAAAAGATATAACATAAATATTATGGATATTTGGTCTTCTACTTAAGGTATCGGTAACAACATTCTCTTTTTTCGGTTGATATTGGATAAGTGGATGGACAATTTGAATAAAAGTAGCCCATTTGATATGACGGTCAGAGATTTGTGACTGACTAAGGAGATGTTTGATACTTTGTTGGTCAGTTTTGATCATGAATTCAAATCCCATTAAATAGTGTTTTCATTGACGTAAGGCTTGTACTACAACTAATAATTCCTTATCATAGGTAGAATACTTCAGTTTAGAGGATTTAAGTTTGCAACTAGAATAGGCTATGGGATGTGAATCTTGAATAAGGACAGCTCCTATTCTTGATCCACTAGCATCAATGTGACTACTAGAAAGAATGGTCTATTAAAGTTAGGTAATTGCAAAATAGGGACATGGGTTAAAGCATGTTTTAATAAATCAAAAGAATTTTGTTGATTATTAGACCAATGATATACAAAACCTTTCTTTAATAATTTTGTTAAAGGTAATGTAAAAAATAAAAAATTTCTCACAAATTTTCTGTAAAAGCTAGCAAGACCTAAGAAATAATGTAATTCATACACATTTTTAGGGATTGACCAATTCAAAATTGCTTCTATCTTTTTAGGATCAACTTAAATGCCATTAGAAGAAACAATATGTCCTAAGTATTCAATTTGGGTTTGAAAAAATTCACTCTTTTTAGGGTTAGCATATAATTGATTTAGTTTCAACAATTTGAAAACCAAATATAAATGTTCATAATGCTCATTCTCATTCTTACTGAAAACCAATATGTCATCAAAGAAAATAATTACACAATGCTGATGCTTCAAAAATATGCGATTCATTATACGACTAAATGTAGCTGGTACATTAGTCAAACCAAAAGGCATAACAAGGAATTCATAATGACCAAATTGAGTTCTAAATGCAGTTTTGAAAATGTTAGGTGTATCCAATCATACTTGATGATATCCAGATTTAAAATCTATATTGCTAAAAATTGTGGCCCATTGTAGTTTATCCATGAGGTCATCTACCCTAGGGATTGGATATCTATTCTTGACAATAATCTTGTTTAGGATGCGATAGTCAATGCACATCCTATAGGTATTATTTCTTCTTCTTGACTAATAGGACAGGTGTACCAAAAGAAGAACTACTGGGCCTAATGAGTCCTCGAGTTAACAATTCTTCAACTTGGGCTTGGATTTCTTTTTGTTCAATTTGATTGTGTTTATAAGGTGCTTTACATGGTGGTTGAGAACCATGAATTAAATCTATTTTATGATCTTCAGGACGTGTAGGTGGTAAACCAGATGGTAAGTCAGTAGTAGCAAAACAATCTTTAAATTGCGAAAAAATTGTGCGTGCCTAGGATACATATGATTTTCCTTAGCTTCAATTTCATTCACCCATACTAAGTATGATTTGCTACATTTTCTCAATGCACATTTAGCCTGTGCGTGACTAAGCAATGGAAAATTATCTAAGGTGTGCGTACCATGTAATGCGATTTGTTTTCAGTTAGAATAAATTTTTATTGAATGTGTGGAATAATCTATATCGGGATTATATTTGTGATGCTAAGGCATTTCTAAGATAACGTCACTAGCTTGTAAAGGCACAACCAAGAAATTTCTGCGCTCAACATAATCGCCAATTTTAATTTCTAAATCATGAACTTCTTGTGTACCATTGTATCTAATGCCCAAGAATACAACTTTTATGCGATAATGAGTTGGAACAGTATGTAAATTCAATTCTTTTACCAATTTTGCAGAAATAAAATCATGTGTGCTCCCATCATAATGTAAAATAATCTTTTCGTGATCATGCACAAGACATTTCATCATAAATAATGAATGAGGATTTGGTATACTTGGTAAAGTATCTGAAGTAGTACCGATATCATCATCACCATCTTCTGTGAAATCTGGAATTTTTTCTTGGTCTTCGTCTTCAGTCATTCCCAAGTAGTTGATTTGAACTGTTGGCTTCTTGGATTGACAGTTTACTGCTAAGTGTCCAGGTCATTGACACTTGTAGCAAACTATAGGCCTGGCTTTGGAAATATTATTGGTAATGGCTGGAAGTTTAGGTATGTTGGGATTTGGTTGGAGAGATGGCTTAGGATTTGAATTTGTACTTGATGGTAAAGCAGGAGGTCATGTTTAGGGTTTATGGAAAGAAGAAGGAACAAAGCGATTTTGATTGAATCTTTGAAAGTTAGAATTGAATTGTTTTGTACTGAAGTTACCGTCAGTTGGAAATTGTTGTGGTCGCTTCTCTCGTCCATGAATTTTGTCTTTAGTATCATGGACTAAAGAAATGGCATCCTCCAGATTCGTTGGCTTGAACATGTTCACTTCTGCATAGAAGTGACTAAGCAAACCAGACATATACTTGCACTTGTGGACTGCCTTAGGTACATCTTCAAGCATTCGAAGTTGCAATAAGGTGCTCTAGAAATGCTTAGTGTATTGCGGAATAGGCTCATGATCTCTTTGTTGCAGAAGATCCCAGTGTTTGATTGCTTTTTCATGGAATTGAGGCGGGAGAAAATTCTGCAAAAATTTCTTTTGAAAGGCCTCCCAAGTAGTAGGACAATCAATACTCTTGCGGACAATAGTCCACCATAACGATTCTCTGTCCATTAAATGGTTAGTGACACATTTGAGTTTGTCTTTTTTGACATACTGTTCTTCATGGAAATAATCATCAAACTGACTGATAAAAGCGAGAACAATTTTTTCGTCATGTAGCCCATTGAAAGTACGGAATTTGAAATTTCTTTTACTTATCTTGGCTTCTTTCCTGATAGATTGTGCTTCCAGTGTCACATCAATTGTACGCCGTATAACATCTTCGGGTTGCAGTCCATCTTGATCTGATAGTGGATTGTTGAAGAGTAGCCAGTTGAGCTTGTAAAGTTTGACACGCTCTTCGTTCCTCTTGAAGTTGCATCATAATTAGGTTCAATTTTTGCTCCATCGTTGGTTCTGGTAAATCACCTTCAGCCATAAAATCTTCCATGGTTTGATCAGACATTCCACAAAATCTCAAATAACCTCACACACTCGAAATCTCGTTAGATGGATGAGTGTGGCTCAAGGTTGGGTTTACAAGGCTTGTTTTTTTTAAAAATAATGGCTTTTTGCGATTTTTCTTCTTTGCAGTTATGGTAATTGATGAAGGCCTTCTTCCAACGAATACTTCGTTCGTGTAGACTGTGTATAACAATCTGCTTGCTGGAATTTGGCTCTGTTAGAGTGTAGGTACGGACAGGGGCTTGCTGAGACTTTCAAGAGTAGTTCGAGGTTGGTTTTGTGTGAACTTCCACTATATAGGAGATTTAAGAATTAAAGCTTTATAAAGCTTAATGAAATTTTGAAACCGGCCAGGATAAGAGGACATCAACGCGGATTCGGCGCCTGTCAGTTTATGCTGCCGCCACGGTCGATGGAATTTGAGGCTTAAGCTTTATATAAGCTTAAGCATTAAGCTTAGTAATTAACATTAAGCTTAACATTAAGAAACTTTTCTTCTGATAAGAAATGACTTGGGAAAGAGGTTTCATAAGTGGTCCTCCGTCTTGCCAGAGAGTGGTCCACGATCCAATAGCGCACAGCAGGGGGTTCTTCACCGCCAGGAACATGATAGTATCGATGCCCATTCGTTCCAGGAGCTTTGCTTTCGCACGAGATGGTAAGCTATTGGAAGCCCTTGATCTCGCTCTGATACAACTGGTGCACAAATCAGATGTTGGATGCGTACGTAGCGAGTGCTGGAAGGTCCCCAGGAACAAAAGAACTCTACTAAAGCTCATAAAACAAGAAGGAAGATTTGCACGATATGAAGAAAAGAGACAAATTGGGTACAATCTCCCCCAATGCCATGTGTGAGAACTTCACAAGGCATGTATTTATAAATTTATTCATCTCAAAGCTCAGAAATAGCCCAATTTTACAACTAGCATGCTTTGACTTTTGTGTTTGCTTTTGTCCAAATAAAGAATAAAGTGGTTGGGTGCTCCAAAAGTCGCCGGGCTGTGCCCAAATACAATGTCCAATAATGAAATATTTAAACCATGCGTCCATGTGCATTCAAAATAATAAATATTTATCAAACACTTCAATAAATAAGCGCACCTAAATAAATATTAGTGCCACGCCTTTAATGATAAGTTGCACCCCCATCAAAAATGATAATTTTTTATAGGTAATTTGAATACATGCTATCGCCCACCGCTTCCTGCTCTACACATCAACTGAGGCATTCACAATTGTTAGAAAATAATAAAATTAAACCGACAAAAGTGAATACCTAGCAGTCTTCAGCTACAAAATAAATAAATAGGTTGGGACTCTGTCCTAACCTTAATTTAATACGAGTGCACTCTAAACTCATAGACATCCATTAATTTAAATTGTATTTTGCAGAATCGCCCGGTATGGAATCACCCATGTGCACATTAAATTAATATGACGCCTGAAAAGGACAGGCATCCCCGTCAACTTCTCACACAAGGAATCCATCTTATGTACGAGCCCTGGCAAATAAATATAGTTTTACGGAATCCACCACAAAACCTAATAGAATCCACTGTGGAATAAAAAACTCATGGAATCCACCATGAAATATGCCTCATGGCATCACTCTCATAGCGATGGCCACCTCCACATGGAGTCCTAAAAAGATTTTCATATGAGATCTATTCATTAGGACTTATTTCACTAATCTTTTCAATTGTGTCACCTAGCATATGATACCTCACATTGTCAAAGCTTAGTAACATGTCTTCATTAGACTCTAAAGGAATCCAATAGTCTATCCTCTTCATCTACCATTGGCAATAGAAACACATGCACACGTACAATTAACTAATGAAATGTGATATTGGACATGTGTACCCACCATGAGCCCACATACTCTCTGCATCTCATCCACCTTGCCACATCATATCCAAAAATGGATTTGAAGATCACCTGCAACATTAAAATGTGAAACCAAACATCACTTTCAAGCTGGAACCATATGAACATAGTCTAGGTTGAAAAAAAAAAGAAACTTAGGGTAGGTTGAAATGTGTAGAAGAGGCCAACGGGGTCATGATGTAATCATGGATCATGTGTGAGTTGAGTTCAAGGGGTACATGAGTTCGATCCCTACATCCCACATCCTTGAAGGCACAAAGCTATACGCATCCGAAATATTTGGAAGAGGGAGGCTAAGTTTGAAGTTCAAGAGAATGCAAGGACTAGAGAAGTAATCACTTTGAAAGAAAGGGGACACATATACGACTACTACACATGAGCGGCAAGCTTGCATGCAATGCCGCGTATGAGGCGTTGCTGAGGGCTGGGGATAGATATACATATGGGTCCCCCCAATCGGGTGGGGGACCCATAACGACCTCTGCATCTTCGGCAGGGTCTCCCGTTACCCGTGACTCGCCGCTCTCCCCCCTCCCCGCATGCCAAATGGTGGCTCCTTACGCAGTGAGTGGTAAATGAATTTCATGATGGATCAGACCCACTCGGTGGCATTAAATCACCACTGAATCTCTCTCTCTTTCTCTCGCTCGCAGCAAGGAGTCTCCATTCTGGTTTCTAACAGTGTTTTTCAGCAGAATCACCACGAATCTATCTCTCTCTCTTTCTCTTTCTCACAGCAAGGAGACTTCATTCTTGGTCTCTAACTCTGTTTTTCAGTAGAATCACCACGAAGCTCTCTCTCTCTCTCTCTTTCTCCTTTTAGCAACCTGGACTACCAATTGTATGCTATGCTAATGTGCAAGGTATAAGCAAAAAATTTCCTAGGGAGATACTACTACCTCAACCACCATTATAATTGATTAATTCAACCTGACTAGACAATATTAGAGAAACACCCATTGAGCACATATCAAATATGTAAACAATTTAATAAGAAAGCAAAACTTTTAAAGGCCATCCAAACAAAAAATATGTAGAATAGGAAAACATACTAATCTACGATATCTATAGAACAAATTACACAAAAAAACTATAATGAAAACATATTTAGAGTTAGTGAAAGATAGATATGGAACCTATCCTACTTGAGAAAGTGATTAAACAATGTTATAGAGAGTACATTAACATGCTACATATTAAGCATATGTAGGTGATAAATATGTATATTCTTGCAAAAGGTTGAGAGTATGATAACATAAGTTCATTAGGGTTTAAAATCTTATAGAAATAGAATGCCATGAACAATATTGTATTGCAGAATTTGAATAGTTATATAAATAACATATAGTCAAAAGAATTGTACTTGTTGATAAAATAAAGAAGTGAATAGATCGAGGAACTCTCGACATTGCTAATAGTGGTATACTTCCACTCTAGATATGATCTAATATGGACATTTACTATCCATGCCTCAAGTCATATGATAATGGAGCTATCTCCATTCAAAGATGAAATGGAGTTTAACTCCAATCTACCATAGACATAGTAGAATGTTGTAACTTTGTATTACTTTAACATAAAAATCTTCCTCTATTTCAAAGATAAAACAACATTTAACTTTAATCTTGGTATAACTTTAATTTAAAAATATACAAAGTGATTGGATCATATGTTATGCTTGCTATATCAACATTTCTCTTTTGTTTTGTGAATAGAAATTGTCACATATGGATCCAAGCTTCCAAGTACAATGCCCATCTGCAGGTCCATTTGATGCTTCAACTTTGATTTGGACTATGAAGGTTGATCCTAGTCGATTATACCACACTCTTACATATGCATATATACCATGGGAATGTGTGTTTGATTTCATCTATGGTGAGAGTAAGATATCAATTATCCCTACAAATTTCAAGATTCGATCAAGCAACAAGAACCAATATGGTAGCATTTCCAATCCAACTGAGCAATCTTGGTTAGAGCAATTTTGGTACTTCCTTTGCCTTATCTATAAGAATGTTGCAAATTTATTTTTCATCGATATATGTTAGTCATCAATTCAACTTTTTTCATCTTTTCACCTTTTAGCTATTGGTGTGCCTATGGTCCCAAAGACATGAGTAACAAGTTTGAAGCATCCCAACCCCTTCATCCTAAACGTCCCAATGTAAGAAGTGGCAAGCACTTAGTGGGTTGTAGATGCCATTTCTATATTTATAGGCTATATTTATGGCCCACAATTGCACGCATCAACTACATTGAGCATAAACGCATAGATTTGGATGGGACTATTTGTCATGGTGAGGGGCTATTAGATACAAGGTTGACCATTGCACCATGGTTTATCAAATGACGCAAGGACATGGGTAGCCAATCTTCTCCATAAAGGATTCACACCTCAACAAGTGTTTCATCAACACATAGCATCTGTGGAGGGTCGAGTAATGTCAAACCCCATGCTAAAGCTCTGGAGGGATGCTTTTATGACCATGAGGGATATCCTCAATATAGCTTCCAAGTTGGAGTCTCTCACATATCAAACTAACAAAAATGATGCTACTAGTGTCCATAATTGGGTACTGGAAAATGGAGATCAAACTTTTATATATCAACCAATGGGAGAATCTTCACCTCAACCCTTCATTTTAGGCATCGAAACGGAGTGGCAATTACAAATGCTTAACAAGTATGGGAACAATAGCATCTTAGCAATGGATGCAACCTTCGGAACTAATGTATACAAGGTATAGTTATTTCCTTTGCACCTTAATAAGTTAACTACTTTATAATGTTCGATCCCCATGCTTTTAGTCTTTTAGTCTTATAAATAGATATGACTATATTTACGAATATACTTCAGTTCACTCTATACTCCATTCTAGTATTTGATGCCCATCAAAATGGAGTATCCATTGCTTGGATAATCACTTCTTGTGTTGATTCCACTTGCACAAAAGCTTGGCTAATTGCCTTCAGGAATCGCATTCTAGATTTCAATTGTTCTTGGGAGGAAAATGCATGGATGATAGATGATGCACAAGCGGAAATTAATGCACTATAGTAAGCTTATCTCATTTGTTTATATTTTTATACATACTTTCATGGATCACAAATAATATAGTTATTAATATCATAACTTTGCATGCCCTAGGAAAAACTTTGGTCTCCCAATATATTTGTGTATATGGCATGTACGAAGATGTTGGTTAAAACATTTGATAAAGAAAGTTGGAGATCCCCAAATAAGAGCTGACATGTTCAGGGAGTTGGGACACATCATGCACATGCGTTGTCGAGGTTTATCCACTGAGGCAAGAAGATTGGAGGAGGCATCCAAACTAGTGGAAAATTTCTTGACAAAGTACAATACTCAAGAAACGTTCATGTCATACTTCAAAGATAATCGGCTTCCCAAACTAGGTACTTTCACATCAAACTTTGTAACTCCTTTATAATTAAACAAAGATAAAGTGGACTATTTAGTTTATGTTTTACGTAATATCAAATTGCTTTCACATAGGTATGTGGATTCGAGCAACTCGCACAATGGACCATGCGAATCAAAACACCAATGGATCTATTGAAGCATACCATGGTGTCTTGAAAAACCGATTCTTATGTGGTCGTCGCTCAATATATGGGTGACGAGTGGATTGGCTTCTCCACCCCGGGCCCTCGCACCTACCACGAACAATTCGGGCCCACCGGCACTTGCCATGAAATATTAGCATCTATACTATTAGTTAAGGAAAGGTGGGGGGCGGGTGCCACGTGGCAGCCTCCCATCTCTCCCAAAAAAACAAAGAGAATGCGAGAGCAGGTGCCACGCGTCCAGCACCCGCCCCCCTCCCCCCCCTCCCGGGCGCAAAAATCGCGCCCGCCCTAACCCGAAGGGCCTAGTATCATTATTACTATCATATTAATTTCCTAAATTAAACTAAACTACCACATAGGTCCATATTATTATAGTTTAGTAAAACCTAAGCATATGATTAATATTACTAAGTATATGATTAGTATTATTATCATATTAATTTTTTATATTAAACTAAACTATGGACACTTAGGTCTTAGTAAACTACATTGGCTATATCACATCAAAGACAAGGAGGCCCCCAGAGTAGCACAACTAGTTGTAACACATGATGGTCTAGTGATAGCAAATATAAACAATACTTTATATCGAACTAAACTATAAACACATAGGTCTCACATATGATTAAGAGCCAATTTTTTATATTAAAAAAAACTATAGACACATAGGTCTCACTAAGCATATGATTAATATTATTATCAATATTAATTTTTTATATTAATAGATACATAATTACTATATAGGTAAGCTAAGCACTATAGGCAATAGGCATATATAGTAGAAGATGACATTTGGGCTTTGACTTGAGCTTATTGGCACATGCAATAGGGTAGCTCCTTACTAGATATGCAAACCACAAAGCTAGGGCAAGTCCTACTTTGCTCCAAAAGAAGTAGTGTGCACATAGAGTTGGAAAAGTTATAGACTACCCTAGGACTAATTCAAAACTCTTATACACTTGCGATTTCAAGGCTTGTAGTACACATATCCAAGATAAGTTAGGACTAACAAGCACCATGGAAGCCTAGATGTTTTCACTCTAGGGCACTTAGGACAAGTTCTAACACTTAGATAGGAACTTGAGATCCCTAACGACACACACACACACACACACCTAGGTCTTGTCATAACTTTAGGGTTTATACCAAATAGGATATAACATAAAAAGCTCCCCCATCAATGGTAAAAGGCTACTTAACTTCATTTATATAGAACTAAGGTTTTTTCCTTGATTGACCCATAACCCACATTATAAGTAAGATCTTATCACATTCATGTATCATACTTGCAACTTATGTATAACAAGATGTGATGCAAAGTAAACTTATTTACAAGTCAAAAAGAAATATTTAGTTAAATAAGGACCAATTTGAAGATACCATCATGTTTGCACTAGAATTGCAAGGACATCCCCTTGAATTAAAATCAAATCAAGCATGGATAAGACCATAATTAGATTTGAATAAGAATTGAACTAAGTTGATGGCATGTAGTCAACATAGAAGAGGAACTTGATACATCAACTGGCGGCCAACGTCCTCATGACACCCAACTCATTGTCCAAATGTCCTTGTATAGAAAGCTTCTTTTTCTTTGCTGAAATTGGGAAGTCATGTATATTGGATGAATGTGGTTGTCACCTAATAGTCAAAAGCGTATTTTCAACAAAGGGTTTTGCACACTTCAAAAAAATGCCAAAACCATCATTTATTGGCACCCATTCATCACATGGATGTGGCCATGTCGCTTGCAAGCTCCCTTTGATTACTTTCAAGGTTGAAGGTAATTGACTTTGCAAACGTTCAAGATGTGGTTTCAAAGCAGGGTCCCCCTCTACACAAGTTGCAAAAAAACTTCTCACTCTGACATAGTGAATATATATGCAAAATGTCCACACTTTTATGTTAGATATACCTACCAATAGCACAGCCTAAATGGATTTAGTAAAGGCCAACCTACCCTTGCATTATCAACAAGAAATGGATCAAACAATACAAATATGGCGTGCACTTTCTCCTTGAAAGACAATAGGCCAAGCACAATAACTATTTGTAATTTATCATTTCATTACATGCACACTTTTCCTTTTACCATTAAACATTGGGTCAAATTCAAGTGATATTAGACAACAAAATTTAGAAAGTCGCAAAAGATCACTATAGAACGAACGAATGAACGAACACACACACACACACACACACACACACATCCCCCCATTGGGATGGTTAGTAATCCAGACTTAGGCCTAATCATAACTTTCAAGGTTGGAATTGAACTAAGTTGGAATCATATTAACCTTTGTTTTCTTTTTTGGAATTGGAAAGTCATGTACATTGGATAAATGTGGTTATCGCCTAGTAGTTGAAAGCATCTTTTCAACAAAGGGTTTTGCGCGCTTCAAAGAATTACCAAAACCATCATTTATGGGCATCCACTCCTTACATGGATATGGCCCTATCTCTTGTAAGCTTCCTTTGATTTGTTTCAAGGTTGCAAGTAATTGAGTTTGCAATCGTTCAAGATGTGGTTTTAAAGCAGTGTCTTCCTCTACACAAGTTACAAAAAAATGTACCACTCAACCAAAATGAATATATATACAAAGTATTCACATTTGTATGTGATATGTACATGCCAACAGCATAGCCTCTTGAAATCTCTCATGTATAACTTGCATTGTATTTCCTAAAATCAAATGAGCACATGACAGGTCATTAGAAATAGTCAAAACCATGTGCTCATCAAAAAATTGTGAAATATTTGTATGGGTATATCATTCAAAGCTTATGGCCAATAAAGTGTCTCACCATGTGATTGTGGGGCATCAACATTATGGACTCCAATGTGAATCTCCTCTTCTACGATGTCATTCTCCATAGTTGCCGTAGGTAAATGGGGAATAAAGGTGAAAGTATAACCATGATTCCCTGAAAGTAAAAATGTTGTGATATTATCATTAAAGCTAAATATTTACTAACTTATAGAAATCACAAAGTTGCCTTCTATATTCATATGGTACATGTCCATGGACTTAGTGACAATGGTGTTGACATCAATACCAACTACCATCATAACCTTGATTTGATGCTTGCATAGATTTCCTTTCATTGCCCAGTCACAATTACAATTTTCCCACTCACAATTAGCATTATGAATAGTATACCATAGCTTGGCGCTGCTCATACTTTTAACTTTGGCAAGGCTATGATCATCACCCGTCAACTTTACAAAGTGATCAAGAATACTCTTTGCTCGTTCCAAGGAACATAGCACAATCTTTTGTATTGTAAAATTTTGTCTAAAACCAACTTTCTTCATAGCTTCATTGTACCAATAATAAGGGTGACAAATTCGAGCTTATAGCAGGTGCTGGCTGGTAGGGTGGGACCAGAGCGAGCTGGCAAACGGCAAATGGGTTGCCGGCAAGAAGGACTCTCCGACTGGCTGCTCCAGCCTCCGACATGATCTCATAGGTCCCTCAGCCGACATGGCAAAATTTGGGGGACCCATGAGTACATTTATCCTCATCCGTTTGCTGAGGCCATTCTGAGCGGGCTCAAGAAGGATACTCTGAGGAGGATTGCGTGGATGTCTTCAGAAGATGGTGGACCGAACTCTGCAACAGAGCCGATTGTGGCGGCCATTGCAGAAGAGGAAGCGGGAAGAGATATCATCTGAAGATAGCGAATCGGACTCTGCAACACAGTCCATTGAGGCCATTGCAGAAGAACCTCTAGCTGGCGCAAAGGCAGCTCATATTTGACAGATTGGCTCTCTCAAGCTTAAACTTCCATGGAGTAAATTTGCTGGAGCTTGTCTCAAATGTGGAGCATAGGGGCATTATTTCCGAGAATGCCCAAAAACCTCTAAAAGAAGAGGAAGGAGGAAGACATAGCAACAACCCAAGTACATGGTCGGAGGTGGTTAAAGGTAAGAGGGTGGATGAAGAAGGGCAAGGGATTGAAATTTATCAAGAGCCTAACAAAGACAAAATGGAACATAGCTAGGCTCAAATTTGTTGATCATATTGACTTACTTAATGTGTATGGCTCTTTGTTGATCATATTGACTTAGTTAATGTGTATGGCTCTTCAAAAACATCAGGGCCACAGTCTAGCATTGTGGAGTAAGCTTGGAGAACGAAATTCTGCAAAGGGGCTGATGTGAGGTGACTTCAACATGGTCGTTGTGAAAGAATGCATATCCACTGATTCATCACTAATCTAGGGAGATGAACTTGAAGTATGGAAGGAGGTAGAATCCTTGTTTGGAAAGGAATCATGAGTATTGAAAGTTTGAAATATGATTGTAATTGTATTAAATATTTGAAAAAAACATTTTAATTACATCCATACTTCTAGCAACTGGACAAGATTGACTCATGAAGCCATCCCCACCTCATATACTCATCACCTAGAGTTGTATATATCGACTATCTAAGGTGGCCGATCATTGCTTAGGTACATTTGGTCCTCCATATAGAAAGGTTATCCCTTAGGGTGGGTGAGAATTGGTGGGGCTTTGGTCTGAGATGGTAATCTCGATCCTAGTGCTAATATAGGGAAGAAAACCTATACAAGCCTAATGTAGTTGAGTGTTGGAAGGCCCAGCCGAATAGAGCAAGGTGGCAACTTGGATTTTTGTGTTGGATTGCTCCTCGGAGAGTTGTAAATATGATAATATTTTCATAATGTGAGTAGCATGCTTGCTTAGAAAATTAAAATATGCCACATTACTCATGGCAAGTAGCTGGATGGTCTTCTTGACAAAGCCATCCTACAATAATTGGGTGGCTCTCTTCAAACCTTAGGAAAGAGTTGATAGTCGGGTGGCTTTCTCCAAATCTTAGAAAAGAGTCGATAAGCGTGACTATTCTTAGGATTGAGTCGTATTACTGGCTAAGCATTGGTTTAGGGGCCCAGTGTGAGATTATGCCTTATGAATAGAAGGGTTGGCACTCAATCCCCTTTGTTTCTCACTCTCATTGAGCCAAGTGCATGCCTTGAGTCTTTGACGGCTTGACAAAATTGCAAGCGTCTTAGCTTAACATAGACTATTGTTAGAGACCGTAGCATTGTCATTAGGAATGCACAGGTCGATCCTTGTGGGATGAGGCTGGATACTTTGCTTGTGAGGTAGACCTAGGAAACACGTAGTCACATAAATCTGCATGCTCATGGTTAGTATGGATGGTAGCAATTATGATCAAGTTCCTAGACCACTATCAAACTACTCGCCCTACGAATTAGGGTCAAGTACGTTTTAGTATGGGCTTGTGAGGAATGGTTGGTTATGGGTATTCATGCCTTTCCTTGTCTTTGTAGTTTGTCACCAAATAGTATGTTTCATTGCTGCATTAAAATTTTGCAAGATTCTTTTTTTCGTTGTTGTCTCTCTAAATTTTGCATTACTTTGTTACCTTTAGATGTTCTTAGTACTTCTTTCTGTTAGCTCTATGGAAACAAATTATGTACGTCCATTAATGTCATTCTTCTAAATTGTTAGCTTTCTCTACTCCTCGAATATGGCTTGTATGGTTGAAATAACCAATAAGTTTTGACAATGAATTTTCTTCATTTCTTAAGTTGACTAGACTAATAGACTACCATGTTCATTGGCAAACCAAGGGTTATGATTATATACAATATGCTGTCAAAGTATAAAAAAAGATGGATTAGTATTGCACTTGAAACCAAATGATTGAGCTTTATCAAACTTTATGAAGACAATGTACCATGTAGTGGGAATATGTTGACCTACATCCATGCACTAACCATTAACTTTTCAAACTCATCTAACATTGTTTCAAAGGCCTAATAGTCATGGAATTCCATACTTGCATGTCACAAAACTTAAAGATTATATCTAAAAACTTCCAAACATTGGCGTTACGTGATCAATGATCATGCTTCACCACTCTCTATATAATCTACAACTACATTATGGATACACTTCCATCGATTGTATTGAATCATTTAAGTGAATTGTATTCATTGACATAGATTATTATCTAAGACAAGTGTAGATAAAGGCAACAGTTTGCCTTGATGTCGAAAAGGGCTTGGGTATTAATTAGGAGAACATATTATCTTTCTTCAATAGGGAATGTGGGGAGCAAAGTTATAGGAACGTCACCATCATCCACCTCAGCTACGTGCTCATCATCAACCAAACTCACCTCTATATTCTCCCTTCTGAAAGTGTCAACATCTAGTTAAGCACTTTGCTCCCTCTCATTGGCCACATCTAATGGCTGGGAAAACTCTCGCACCCCTCATTACTGCTGCTTCAATAGCATGTTGTGTATCTTTTGTCTTGGACAAGATCTTTCCCTTCACCCCCCCAATAACATATTTAAAAAGCAAAAAATCCCATAATAACACTCCAAGATATGACACTTTTGGTTGTGTTCAAGGCACTACAAGTTTGAATTTTGGAATCCTCAAACTAGATTGAATTGCTTCCTCGCGGGATTTTAAGTGAAGATATAATTGATATGCACATATTGGATACCCTCTATATGAATCTCTCCAACATATATGTGCTTTAAGAAAGTGGCATCTTTCTTCTCAAGGTAGTTTCATGAAGCCCTAGCACATTCCTCCACAAAGACAATGTGACAAAAATACCTTAGACCCATGAATTCAAAACAATACAAGGGCAAGATTTCATGATTTTGGACCTCACCTTCCTCACATTATATAGGACCTAGACTGATATAACCTTTGCGGGGTGGGGGGGATACAAAATCTTGAGGCCATGCCCTCATGTTGTACCGTTCTAGGACTTACACAATGTGAGGTGATGGGTTTCAAAATTTCAATGTCCCCTCTCATCATGCATCATGTAGGACCTAGATTGGCACAATATGAGGGGAGATATTGGTGCAAATCTTGAGGCCTTGCCCTTACATCGTGTTGGTCTAGGTTCCGCGTACCATGAGGATAGGGCCTTGAGATTTTGCACCATCCCCCCTTGCATTGTGCACATCTTGTCTCCTTTACCCCATTTTAGCCAATAAAGTTGTCTAGCAATCATTTGGCAAAGTCAAGTCTTAATCAACAAGTGAGTGAGGCCAGCCTTCTCAATTGTGGCATTCAAGAATTCCATTCTCCAAAATAGCAACAACATCATTTACCCAATTGATGATGATTAATATTAGTCTTGAATGTTGAGAAACACGGAGCTTCAACATGGTTTAGCTATGGAGGATAGAATACATAAACATGAACCATGATGACATAGATAAGAGACAATGACTGTTATTCAAGTGAAATAGGTTCCAAGATTAAGTGTTTGAGCTCATAAACACAATCTTGAGTAGGACATGACAAGGACATAGATTGGAAGTACAAAGTACAATAGCATTGCATTGAAATAAGAACCAAGTACATGCCTATTAAGATAAGAAGGATCGAAGCTTGCACGCGAGAGCTATGGCGGGAGAGCAAGAGCAAGAAAGAGAGATACAAGAAATGGGAACTCCAACAGTCACAATGTGTGATCGGGCCTTCCTTTATTCAAACTGTCACTAAAAGAATAAAGAATAAAGTGATGGTGATGGGCGTTCACCACCTGTAGTGTGCAGTGGCGGTGACTGTCAGTGTAGTAATACACGGGTGGCTAGGCGGAGGTGCCTTTACCCCCAACAACCTCCCACTTAAAGGCGAATCTGTCCTAGTGAGGAGTGAAAAGAAAAAGAAAAAAAAAGATAGTACAACATGTACACATGTACAACAGGATGAGGAAAGACGTCATCTCATCCCACGCCCATCAACCTCCTGAGGAAGACAAAGCGCTATGTAGAGAGGCTTTTCATGAGCAGATCTGCAGGATTCTGGTCAGTCGAGATCTTGACAAGGTCAACAGACTTGACCTCAATGACCCCACGTATGAAGTGATACCTCACCTCAATGTGTTTTGTCTTTGCATGGAAGATCGGATTCTTGGCTAATTGAATAGCACTCATAGAATCCGAATGTAGTGTAGGGATAGCATCAATACCAAGATTAGTAACCAAATGACCCAACCAAATGGCCTCCTTGCAAGTCTTAGTGGCTGCAACATACTTGGCCTCTATAGTAGAAAGGGCCGTGCATTTCTGCACCCTGGACATCAAAGAAATAGCA
Source organism: Lygodium microphyllum (assembly GCF_053477565.2). NCBI lineage: Eukaryota > Viridiplantae > Streptophyta > Polypodiopsida > Schizaeales > Lygodiaceae > Lygodium > Lygodium microphyllum. The sequence continues at coordinate 87,778,261 of NC_141154.1, forward strand.
CCTCCAACATAGGTGAATACATAGCTGGAAGTGGACTTCCTACTGTCTGCATGTCCTGCATAATCAAAGTCAGTGTACCCCACGACTCCTGTATCCTGGCTGCCATAACATACGCATATATCTGCAGTGCCCTTCAGGTACCTCATGATACCCTTCATGGCATCCCAATGCTTCTTGCCAAGTGTAGCCATATAGCGTGCCACAACACCAACTGCAAAGGAAATATCTGGACGAGTGGCGATCATGGCATACATAAGACTGCCCACTGCGGATGCATAGGGAATCTTGGCCATCTCGGCCCTCTGCTCATCTGTTTGCGGACAATTAGCCTGTGATACCTTCACATAAGAAGGCAATGGACAGGCAATAGGCTTTGCGTCCTGTATGCAGAAGCGCTCAAGGACTTTATGAATGTACTCCCTCTGTGACAAGTAGAGGAGTCCTTGATGCCTGTTGCGTCTAATGCGCATACCAAGTATGTGAGAGGCCTGTCCTAGATCTTTCATCTCAAAGCTTTTCTTGAGCTGAGCCTTAAGAGCATCTAGCTCATCATGAGCTTTCCCTGCTATCAGCATATCATCCACATAAAGTACCAAAATTAATAAAGAACCATCACGGGCTTTCTTCGTGTAAAGACACGGATCCATAGCACTCATGCTGTAGCCCTGTGATTGCATAAAGGCATCAAACTTATGATACCACTCCCTAGGTGCCTACTTCAAGCCATAAAGACTTTTCTTTAATTTGCACACTAGGTGCTCCCTACCAGGTTTTACAAAGCCCTTATAGGTTGCTCCATATAAATCTCATCATGCAAGTCCCCATGTAAGAAAGCCATCTTGACATCCATCTGGTATAAATCCAAGTCAAGCTGAGCAACCAAAGCCAAGACTAAGCGCAGGGTGGTCATCTTAACCACAGGAGAAAAAACCTCATCAAAGTCCACACCATGCTCCTGCTTAAAACCCTTTGCTACCAATCTAGCCTTGTATGCCGTCTTGGGGTGTCCAGGGGTACTTTTTAGCTTGTACACCCACTTGCATGGCAAAGCCTTCTTACCTTTAGGCAAGGAAACCAAATCCCAAGTCTCATTCTTATGCAAGGAGTTTATCTCAGACTGCATAGCCCTCTCTCAAGAGTGACTGTCACCCCTGCGCATTGTCAAGATTGTGGGAGAGAAGGAAGGAGTCTTGCTTGAAGCTTTCTTGCTTGCACAATGGGGGAAGACACACAAGGGTGGAGGCTGAAAACAGTTTTCCTCTTCTTAGTTGTGTAAGCCAAAAGAACTCAAGTACAAAGAAATAGAAGAACCCTATATATGGGTCTCAAACTAAACTCAACTAACTAAGGTGGCATACTAAATGAGCCACGAACTAGAGTAGATAAGGATAGCTATCATGTAGCTATTATTCATGGGCAGTGTACCAACCGCGTCTGCAACTGACAAGTCGGTGACATAAATACATAACGGTCACCCTGGCGTATCACGAGTGGAGCCCGATATCTCAACACTCCCTCTCGAGCTCAATCCCAATTCCTGCACACCAAGCAGGTCTCTGAACTTGCGCAGCTTCTCTGCACCCAATGCCTTCGTGAATATGTCAGCTACCTGATCCTCTGTGCTGACATAAACTAGATCAATAAGACCTAGTAAAACCCTTTCTCGCACATAGTGATAATGCACCTCAATGTGCTTTGTTCTAGCATGATAGACTGGGTTATTTGCCAAGTGTATACTACTCATGTTGTCACAATAAATGACAACTGGCCTATCTGTAGACTGATGCATATCATAAAGTAGCTTATGTAACCAAGCTACCTCACATGGAGCCATTGCTGCACCCCTGTACTCAGCCTCTGTGCTCGACAAGGCAACTGTAAGCTGTTTCTTGCTGCTCCAAGTGACTGCAGCACTCCCAAAAGAGAACACATATCCACTGGTAGATCGTCTATTAGAAATACTACCAGCCCAATCAGCATCAGTGTATCCATGTAACTGTATCTGAACCCCAGTCTCATAGAATAGTCCATACTGCAATGTGGACTTCACATACCTGAGTATGCGTCTAGCCGCATCCAAATGTGGTTTCCTAGGAGCCTGCATAAACTGACTTACCAATCCAACAGCATAGCTCAAATCTGGCCTGGTAATAGTCATATAAATCAAACTTCCTACTATGCGTCTGTACATAGTAGGGTCTTCTAGAAGCTCACCTGCATTTGTGCTCAGCTTCACATTCTGCTCCAAAGGAACTGAAATAGGCTTACAGCCTGTCATCCCATATTTGGACAGCATGTCCAATCCATACTGCCTCTGCAAGAGCTGAATCCCACTTGGTGATCTAATCACCTCAATGCCCAAGAAATAACGCAGCTCTCCCAAATCCTTCATCTCAAACTTCTACTTCAATAGCATTTTCACATGAAGGATATCTTCATCACTGTCACCTGTCATAATCAAATCATCAACATAAATGATAAGTAGCATAATACCTTTCTCTATTTTTCTCACATAAAGTGAGAAATCTGCCTTGGAAATCTGAAAGCCAATAGTGACAAGATACTGTCCTATCTTGTCAGACCATGCTCTAGGTGCTTGCTTCAAGCCATACAAGGCTTTCTTCAACCTGCAAACAAACTCAGGATGAACAGCATGCACATAACCTGGTGGCTGCTCCATATAGACCTCTTCTTGCAAATCACCATGCAAGAAGGCATTCTTTACATCCATCTGATGTAAAGACCATCCCTTTGATGCAGCCATAGCAATGACTGCTCTTACGGTTGCCATCCTTGCAACCAGACTGAATGTTTCTTCATAGTCAATGCCATATGTTTGTGCATACCCCTTGACTACTAATCTTGCCTTGTATCTGTTCACAGAACCATCTGCATTGTGCTTGACCTTATAAACCCACTTACAGCCAATTGCATTTTTACCTTTAGGTAAAGGTACCAATTTCCATGTAGCATTTGCTTCCAAGGCATCCATTTCTTCATCCATGGCTTTCTTCCATTTTTCTTTTCCCATGGCTTGCTCAAAAGAAGTGGGTTCTGGTTCCTGTATCACCTTGACCATATATGCATAGTGAATGGCTCTAAATCCATCATATTTCAGCCTATCCACAGGATACCTAACTCTGGTAGACCTGCGCAAAGTGGGTTCACTCCCAGGTGCTCTCAAAACATCCCTGGTCTTCCTTACTCCAGGTGTAACAATAGAAGGAATACCCAACTCATCATCAATGCTCTGTTCTGAGCCACTGGATTCACCATCCACATAAGAGTGACTTGCATTCACATCAAACATGGGCTGATCAACCTTCTCTTTTCCTTTTCGTGATACCTGCATACCACTATCTGCATTGCTTTGAGAAGATTCTCCTGATCTCAATCTGCCTGTCCATGGCGAAGAATGTGAACCACTGCTAGAGGGCGCTCCAGGTCCACTAATATTTTGTGACTGCTGCTGTGAATTCTGTGCAGCATTACCATTTTGTGCATCTGCATCATCAATCACATTTATTGGTTTATACCAGCTACTCATCTCATCAAAAACAACATCTCTGCTCACTGTAAACTTACGAGTAGAAGGGTTATAGCATCTATACCCTTTTTGCTGCAGAGAGTAACCAATAAAGATGCACTTCTCAGCTTTTGGATCCAACTTGGATCTCAACTCATCTGGCACATGTACATAGGCAATGCAACAAAAAATTTTCAAATGAGAAATATCTGGTTTCCTACCAGTATACCTCTCCTCTGGAGTCATTCCATGTATTGCTGCAGTGGGAGTCCTGTTCATTATGTAGACTGCTGTAGCAACTGCTTTAGCCCAATAAAAATCTGGCAAGTCTTTTTCATTGAGCATGGTACGAGACACCTCTCCAATATGTCTGTTTTTTCTTTCTGCAATTCCATTTTGCTGTGGGGTATGACTACATGAATATTGCTGCTTTATGCCATGCTCCTGCAGGAACCTTGCAAACTCATTTGAGAGGTACTCTCCCCCTCGATCTGACCTTAGGCATTTTATCTGCAAGCCTGTTTCTTTTTCAACCATAGCTTTAAGAGTTTTGAAATGCCCAAAAACTTCACTTTTCTTTTTCATAAAATACACCCAAACTTTTCTGCTATAGTCATCAATAAAACTGACAAAATAATGACAGCCTCCAAGAGATGCAGCTTTAGTTGTCCACACATCAGAGTGGATTAATTCCAATGGCTTCTCACTCTCTTGCACATGTCTAGGAAATGGTTTCCTTGCCTGTTTTCCAAACTGACAGGCTTCACATACCTTATGCATTTCTGCAACCTTGAATTTAGGCAAACCTGCAATAATATTTTGGGCCTGCATTGATTTAAGTTGCTGTACATTAACATGACCAATGCGTTTATGCCAGATATCAATATCTGCAACTACACCGGTCCCATGTGCAAACATTGCTACACTCAATTCAGACATGTCTGCATCCAATGTAAACATTCTGCCCTTCTTCTTTCCTTTTGCTATCAAGCGACCTTTATTTTTCATATCCTCAACAAAGCATCCATGAGGATTAAATCTGACCTGCAAGCCCTGCTTAACCATTTGACCAACAGAAACCAGATTCTTGGTGATATTCGGGACATGAAATACATCGGACATGTATTTCTTTTTCCCATCCTGCATAGACAAATGAATTTTTCCAATCTGCACAATAGGATGTGCAGTATCATCACCAGTCTCCACAAATCCTGGTTTTTCCATTTTCCTTGCATCCTCCATCCATTCTGCATGACCTGTCATGTGGTTTGATGCACCTGAGTCAACATACCATACATCGTTGCTTTCTTCTGCACTTGTCACAGAATTGTTCATGTGTTGCACCATAAACAGATGCTCATTTCTGTCATCACCCTGTCTACTAGAGGATGCATAATTTCCTTGTTGCAGTTTTCCATTCATGATGTCATTCTGCTTTTTATAGCAGTCTTTAGCCATATGACCCATTTTACCATAATAGTAGCATTCAACATTACTATTTACATTTTGGCCTCTTTGCCATCCACCACGACCTCTTTGGCTCCCCCTGCCTCTAGAGTTACCACGTCCTCCTCCATAGGACTGGTTTTCTTGAGTTTGCTGCATATTCTGATTTCTACCACGGCCTCCAAATCGGCCTCCTCTACCTCTGCCTCTACCTCTTCCAGCATTTGAGTAGAAGACAGCTTCTTTTGAAGTTCCTCCTAAAGAAGATGCACCACCATTTCTCTGCTCCTCAGAAATTAGAAGAGCAATCAACTCCTCAAAATCGGGAAATCTTTCACGGACAGAAATGGATGTTCGGAACTGTGCATAATCCTTTCCTAGACCATTCAAGGTCACGAAAACCAAATCATCATCTTCCACTGGCGACCCAATGGAAGCAAGTGCATCTGCAATCTTCTTTACCTTCATGTGGTAGTCATTGATGCTCATATTTTCTCTTTGCACATTGTGCAACTCTTGCTTGAGCTGCATTTTCCTGGCTTGCGTATTTGTGCTATACATCTTTGACAGAGTATCCCATGCCTCCTTTGGCGTACTTGCATCCTGAATATGCACAATCATAGAGTCTGAAATGTTGATAGACAGCCAATACATAACTTTCCTGGCTCTCTCATGCCATGCTTTAAATGCCTGCATTTGTTGTTGATTGGGAACATCAGGAAGAACTGGTTCTTCTTCATTTCCTGCAACAAATTCCCAATATCCTTTTCCCATGAGGAAATTTGTCATTCTAAACTTCCATGCTTGGAAGTTGTTCTTGTCAAGCTTTTCAGTGACAATCTGTGAAAGAGAATCAGACGCCATTACAGAACACTGCAAAAAATTCTGTCACCGCAAAAAACACAGCTTCACCCTCACAAGGGCAAATCTGCAAAACTGGCGAAAGTGGTATTTGACCACACAGTCACTTCCTAGTGACGATTTTGCATCAACAGGCAACAGGGATGATTCTGTAACTCCCAATGTCTCTGCACACAAGCATACGATGCAATCTCTGTGGTAACTTTTCACCGACCTGTAGAACAGTGGTCGCATAGCATAAAACAGGGCCTTTTCCTGAGTGCGTGCAGAAAACTTCCGCCTTCAAAACAGGCCCCGAAATGGCCTCAAATAAAAAAAACAGGGTCGCCTAGAGCTAAATCTCTATCCCGCAGCATATATTGCCCTCTTGCTTCACCGCGAAGGGCGTCTCAACCTGAGACAATGCACTCTTGCAATTTCCGGCTGTGCTACTTGCAGAGATTTGCTCCCAAAACAGAAAATGAAAGCAACACTGCTCCTCTTACCAGAACACCACGAGCTTGGCTTGCTTTCTTGAGCTCCTTACCATGAACAAGGCTCTGATACCATGTCAAGATTGTGGGAGAGAAGGAAGGAGTCTCGCTTGAAGCTTTCTTGCTTGCACAATGGGGGAAGACACACAAGGGTGGAGGCTGAAAACAGTTTTCCTCTTCTTAGTTATGTAAGCCAAAAGAACTCAAGTACAAAGAAATAGAAGAACCCTATATATGGGTCTCAAACCAAACTCAACTAACTAAGGTGGCATACTAACTGAGCCACGAACTAGAGTAGATAAGGATAGCTATCATGTAGCTATTATTCATGGGCGGTGTACCAACCGCGTCTGCAACTGACAAGTCGGTGACATAAATACATAACGGTCACCCTGGCGTATCACGAGTGGAGCTCGATATCTCAACACGCATAGCCTCATCATAAGTGAAAGGCTCTCTTGCATATGTAATTAAGACATAATGCATCGAGGACTGAAATCTATCAAGTGTACGCTTGTCTTTAGTAGACTGTCTCACAGCAGGCTCTGCTGCGTGCCCAGCTGCCTGTCCAACACCCTGACTATGAGCATCTGTAGTTGTAGGCTGTCCAACTGGCTGTGCGTGAGCTCTTGGCTCCTCCTGAAATATGACCTTGCGGATCTCAACAACTCTCTCAGGTTGCCTATGCATCTTGTCTTCATGGAAGGCTACATCATGACTGCGGATGACTTTCCGCACCTGCGGATCCCAGAGACGGTAACCTATCTCGCCTACATCCCCATAACCAAGGAAAATGCATTTGACACTCTTAGGATCCAGCTTACTTCTCTTGTCCTTGGGCACATGGCAAAATGCCTCACATCCAAAGATACGGAGATGTGCATAAGAGGGAGGTTTTCCAATCCATACCTCCTCTGCAACCTGGAAATCCAAACCACTAGAAGGTGATCTGTTTATGATATGCATAGCTGTACTGATTGCCTCAGCCCAAAAGCTCTGTGGTAGGCCGTCATGGCTAAGCATACTGCATACACGCTCCTGGATGGTTCTATTCATCCGCTTAGCCAAACCATTCTGGGGGGGCTGTAGGGGGCGGTCAATTGATGCTTAATATCCCTCTCATCACATAATTGCTTGAAAGCACGTGAGACATACTCATGTCGATTATCTGTCCTTAGGCATTTTAGCCTATACCCAGACTGGTTCTCAACCAATGCAAGCCATCTTTGAAACACAGCCAAGACATCGGATTTCAGCTTAATGGGATAAGCCCAAACTTTCCGTGAAAAATCATCTATGAAAGTAACAGACATTTGAATGTACCAATGCCAAGGGCTCACTCAAGCGTGGCCTACCAAATTTCTTATGCGTAGACCTAGTCTGCCTGCCATAAAGACAATGCTCACATGAATCAAAACATGTATAATCAAGGGGCAGTAAGTACTGCAAATCAGAAAGCATTTTCATTCTCTTCAAAGACATATGGCCCAAATGGACATGCCAAAGAGCTATATGTGGGATAGAACCCACAGACAAAACATGATCAAGGGAAGAAGCAGATACAATCAAGGGATAGAGGCTGCCAACCTTGGCACCTCTCGCAATCACAAGTCTGCCACGAGTGATCTTCCATGCAGAGTCTCCAAAAGATATATGATAACCTGCATCATCAAGCTGTCCAACTGCATGTTAAAGCAGGTACATGACGTATATCTTGCATAACAAAACTGCTACTAGAAGGAAACTGCAGCCTAACATCACCAATGCCCACAATATCAAGAGAGCTATCATTACCCAAGCGCACAGAACCTGAAACAGTGCGGTATGAATGAAACCACTCTCGGCAAGGTGTCACATGAAAGGACACACTTGAGTCCAAGAGCCAACACTGTGCATACATAGAGTCTATCTCTGTCATCTACGAAGCACTAGAAGAAGCTGCAAGGATATAATCATCATCAACATCCTCAGGCTGCATAACATTGATCTCTTCAATTTTAACACTGGACTTTGTAGGCACTATGCTGCGATCAGAAGACTTATCTTGCACTTTGTCTTTCCCCTTATCTTTGCACCTTTCATTGCGCAGTTCATGATATTGTGGCCTAATGTGGACCTTTTTCTCACAATGGTGAAAGTAACATCTGCATTCCTGCCACGGGATTTGCTACGTGACTTCCCACGAGACTTGGACCGAGATTTTTGAGAATCCCGTCCACGATCACTGCCACTGCCATGCTTTCCATATCCATTATTCCTACCTCTAACTGTCATGGCATGCGATACATGAGAGGCATCCAAATTCTTACGGTTAACCTCTTCCTGTAGAAGAGCACTCTCAACATCAGATAATTTCAAGGTAGCAGTAGAGGCACATAATGCAGTGCGGAATACATCCCATGACTCATTAAGAGTACCAAGCAAGAAAATAGGAGTGACATCCTCTACAAAAGTGATGTCCTGCGAAGTCAATTTCTTGAGTATAGCATGGAACTGACTCAAGTGAGCAGACATAGTCACATTCTCCTTTATGTGCAGATCCATAAAGTCAATATATCTGACTCGTCGGACTTTTCTTGTCATAGAGATTCTTGATTTTATCCCACAACTGCCATGCACTCTGTTCTTTCTCAAATACATTGTAATGAACCTGTTCTGTGAGAGATAATACAATAGTGGACTTGCATAACTCATCAAGCTCAAGCAATTCCTCATCTGGCATAGTTGCAGGCGGATGCCCGCTCAACCTCAATGGTTTTAATCTGCGATTTCTGCACCAACACTTGCCAAATCTAGCTCTTCCAATAAGAGTAATTTGTACCATCAAGCTTAGTAATGTTGAAAATAGCATGATCAGTGGATGAACTCGCTATAATGCAGGCTGGAAGACTGCAGACAGTTCAAAACTGCTTGCTGTTTCTGTAGAAAATGATAAAAAAATCACCAAAATCGAGAGAAAATGGCGAGAAAAGTGTAACCAAAGCTGCTTCCCACCAAGTACTAGTGAAAGTACATCATTTCAGAATATTTCAGCATGAAAAATCCATGTCAGTTCGGAGTTATATGCTTGCTATAATAAATGACAGCAGGGTACTGTGAGAGTCAATTGTTGACCAAATCACTTCACCAAGTCAATAAATGATAGCCAAGACATGACCAGCCATAAACGGGCATAAATCAGCACCAAACAGTATCAAGACCCTGAGCAAACACCCAAATATGTCACCAAAGCATCCGTCAGTGAAGGCATATCCCCTGGACAGTATAGGGCAAAGTATACATAACACTGGCAAGACCTGACACCAGTAAGTGTATGATCACAAGAGTGCAAAGCCTAAGCTCAGGTAAAAAGCAACTCCAAGATATCAGTGCATGAACCATGCAACATTTAAGTGTAATAGATCCCAAAGTCTCAAGTATCTGCAAAATGCTCAAATAGCATAAACCTCCTACTCAATGTCGGTCAAACATACAAGATGCTCCCATTGGCATGAAAGGTGGATAAATGAGCTCAATAGCTCAATCAAACCAAGTCAAAGTACCAAAGACAAGTAACCAAGACAATGTCTCAATAGCATCCCAAGAGCATGATGGCTACAAAGCAACTGTAGGTAGCATCCATGAGCAAGACATACATCCCAATAAAGATCTCTGAAGACCAAAATGACATCCAATACAAAATTCCAGAATAGAAAATGAGAAGCCAAGCCAAGTATTCAAAGAGCATTAAAGCTCAACAAGTACATGGTGCATTGTGCCAAGACAAATGCATCAAGCTGTAGGCGTTGGGTAAGCATGTACCCAAAGAGTATATAACTGTCAAAGCACTGACCACTCTCAAGCATAGACCGATGTCAATAAGTGCGGGCTGAAATAAGCTCAAGCTTCCAAAAGCATCCGGATCCAATGAGAAGCTCGAAGTCGTCCCTCGATGATCAATACATCATAGCATAACCCAAGACATACACCCGGAACCAATAGGCATATGTCAAAGCATGAAAGATAGCTTCAGCCCAAGAGTATTCAGCATGCATTTACTGTTATAAACTGTATATTTCCAGCCCCATAATTAGGCCAAAATCATAGCATGACATGTACCTTCAATCCCCCAATCAATCGGGATGCAATAGGCATCAAACCGGTTATGTAGTCATGCCCAAAAAAGCATAGGCATAAACTGTGAATGTAGCACTAGCATCAAATGTCTGTAGACTGTTTATAATAGTCCTGAAACACTGTTTTCAGCCACCAAACTAATGCCTAATCTCCAACGATCAATGCCAAGTATCAATACATGTGCAAAAAGCCTGAAATGGAGCCCGAACAAGTGCTTAATACCAAGCTGGAGCTGGAGCTGAAGTAACTAATGGTGGCTGAATGAAATCTGTCCAGAATCAGGCCACAGATTTGCGTGATGATGCTATTGCTCTTGCCAATCCACGTGGCAGGTGTGGAGGGATTGGAGAGCTCAAACATGAGCCAAAGAGGCCTTGGAACAAGCCTCTAGCAGCCCACAACCAGTGGCAAAGAGATATGAAGATTGGAAGCTTCAATGGTGGCTGTCCTGTTTACCTAGACATATGGACTGAAATAAATCTCTGAAAATAATGAAGCAATACCTCAATGTCAATGCCTTGATGGTGCCTAAATAGGCGGGAAGAGGCTCGGGAAGCCGGGGAGTGACGGGAGCTCGAGAGAATGAGCTATGGTTGCCGGGAAGGAGACCCAATGTGAGTGGGGAGTCGATGGGAAGTTGAGAATGCTACGAGCCAAGCTCAAGAGTCAGGAAGCCGAGCTCTGATACCAGTTGAAAGGTGAGAAGGATCGAAGCTTGCACGCGAGAGCTATGGCGAGAGAGCAAGAGCAAGAAAGAGAGAGACAGGAAATGGGAACTCCAATAGTCACAATGTGTGACCGGGCCTTCCTTTATTCAAACTTTCACTAAAAGAATAAAGAATAAAGTGATAGTGTGACGGGCACCCGCCACCTATAGTGTGCGGTGGCAGTGACTGTTAATGTAGTAATACACGGGCGACTATGCGGAGGCGCCTTTACCCCCAACATTATAGCCTTTGGTTGTTCCACTCTCCTCACTATGCTTATGGGATACAGAGCATCTCTTCCTAGAGCATACATCATTTGTCATATCTTTCAACACTCCCCTCCTTAAATGGCGAGTTCCTCCACTTGTTGGCTTTTGCCTCCCCTACATGATGACATGGCCCGGGAGACTAGCTCATTAGCAGCCTAGTCAAGTTAAAGCTTGAAACTTTGCATCTTTGGCAAGGGTTTTTAAACAAAGAAAATTCACTAAGGGAAATAAATTCCACTATGGAAAAACACAAGATCCACTATGGGAAAGATACAATGAGAATTTCTTCAAAACAATAGAGTTGTTGTCGATAGTAGAAGCATCTTCTTCATTCATGAACTGATTTTGATGGTTACCATTCTGTACACGTGTCATGCTCTTTTCCTATGGAAACATTCATTGGCCATATATACAGTCTTACCACAACAATGGCATGTGACCTGATCCTTGTTGTTTGTGTTGAATCCTTGTCTCCACGTCCTTTTGCTCCATAAGTTTCCTTGGTGTATAAGAGATTGTCCTTTGAGATGATTTCTTTTGCATCCTTTTTGTTAAGTTTACTTTCTCTATCAAGTAGAGAATGCTCAATGTCTTTGAGTGAGAGATTAGGAACATTACTTAGGGTAGACACAAGATTCTCATATAGTTCTTGATTTACACTTGCTAGTAGCACTGCTATGGCTTCATCCTCTCTATGTGAACTTCTTTAAAGTTGCAAGTTGAGTTTATAGGCTCTTAAACTTGTTAATGTGCATGCTCATAGAAGAAATATCCTTTTACAGCTAGCTTATATAACTGCATGAGTACTTTTGCTTTTGAGTTTTTAGCTTGAGTTCCAAAGATCCTGTCAAGCTCATCCCATGCCTTTTTTGCATCTTTGATGCCAGAGATATGGTGCAATACATCATCAGATAGTCCCCAAGGCAATGATGCCTAGAGCCTTGTTGTTCATCTTTTTTGCATCTTTGATGCCGAAGATATGGTGCAATACATCATTAGATAGTCCCCAAGACAATGATGCCTAGAGCCTTGTTGTTCATCTTTTTCCACTCTTTTGTCTTGAGTTGAACTTCTTCAACGAACCCGTCTTCATCATCTTCCTTCTTGCCATCTGCATCTCTAGTATCATCCTCAAATAGATCCTAGAGTTCTTTCCTCATGAGATGGTATATCGTCTTTTCTTTTCAGGCATGAAAGCCTTCACCATTGAGTTTGGCTATTTGCTCAAGTTTAGACATTTTAAAGGAGGACTTACTACAAATATACTCTATCCTTTTTACAATGAGATTGAGGATTACAAGGGATTAAATCAATTGGGTATTCCATATTAAAACCTTCATGTTTGTCATTGCAAGAATTGAAGTAAAACCAACAAATGAATTGTTCTTGGATGTGTTAAGAAACACAAGTGCAAAGAAGCACTAGATAATGTGAGATGGAAGGATCGAGGTGTAGCTAAGATTCAATAGACAGTGTGAGAGTGAGAGACAGAGTGAACCATGACACCCAAGAGAATAGACTGAAGAGAGTGTGTCTAGTAAGTACAAAGTACAACCCTGAAACCTTAGGGTTGTAGGGGGTGTTCACACTCGACACACACTAAGTGCCCATAAGTGTGTAACATAAGCACATAAGAACATACGGCAATAAGACTTTAAGTCTGGGGGAAAAAACCTCTCCTACCGAGAGTAAAAAGTGCCCCAGTGTCCTTCTGATCACCGACACTCCCATATGAGCGTAGGCGTAAGTGAGGCGTGAGTCAAACACCCAACAAACCCCCCTGGAGTGAAGAGTGATCAAGAGTACAAGGATCATCCGCCACCAAAGGATATCAAATTTAAAGCATCGCGAAATGCTTCAAATTTGTCACGAGGAAGAGCTTTGGTGAAGATATCTGCCACATTACTGGTGGTAGGATAATAGACAAGGCTGATATCACCTGCATGTAGCCTCTCTCTAACAAAGTGATAATGGATCTCAATGTGTTTCGTGCAAGCATAAAACACTGGGTTCCGTGCCACTGCAATTGCACTCTGATTATCAGTGAACAAAGAAGTAGGCTCCGTAACAGATACATCCAAATCAGCTAGCAAGCATCTAAGCCATACGCATTCAACTATGGTAGTGAAAGCTGCCTTGTATTCAGCTTCACATGACGATATGGCAACAGTGGATTGTTTCTTGCTAAGCCAAGAAATGCAAGAAGAGCCAAGAAAGAAACAATTGCCACTAGTGGAGTGACGTGTATCATAATCACCAGTCCAATCATAATCACTGTAAGCATGTAACTGCAGTGGTCCCCCTTGGCATAAAGCAACCCAAGAGATCGAGTACCCTGTAAGTAACGAAAAACACGCTTGATAGCTTGCCAACATGACATACATGGCTGATGCATATACCTACTCAAAGCTGAAACTGCAAACTGTATGTCCGGTCTAGTGTTGCATAGATAGATAAGACATCCAACTGCAGGGGCATATGTATGTATATCAAACAAATCACTGTCATCATGTAATGATAGTTTCAGTCCAGGTTCCATGGGAGTACAAACTGGCTTGCAATCTTGTAAGCCAAACTTCTCAAGAAGCTGCCCAATATACCTTGACTGTGATAGCCTAATACCTCGAGCATCATGTATGAACTGGATGCCCAAGTAGTAATGCAAAACTCCCAAGTCAGACATGTCAAAAGTTTGCTGCAAATTTTGTTTGAATGCTGAAATCTGATCAGCATGTGTTCCAGTGAGCAAAAGGTCATCAACATAAAGACATATAATCAGCATAGATCCCCCTTCTTTACATATGTAAAGGGTAGACTCAGATGAGCTGTTTAGAAACCCCTAACCAAGCAAGAAAGCATCTATTTTTGCATACCAAGCTCTAGGAGCTTGTTTCAAACCATATAGTGCCTTTTTGAGCTTGCATACCAAATGTTCTGAGCCTTCAACTGCAAAACCAATGGGATGCTATACATAAACTTCCTCCTGAAGTTCTCCATGTAAAAATGCAGTCTTGATATCTAGTTGATGCACTGTCCAACCATAATGTGCAGCCAAAGCAATCATAGACCTGATGGTCGTCATATGGGAAGTAGGAGCAAATGTCTCCTCATAATCAATGCCCTTTTTCTATGCGTAGCCTTTAGCTACAAGCCGTGCCTTGTATTTATCAATGGATCCATCTGCTTTCCTTTTCAGTTTGTAGACCCATTTCGTTCCAATGGCTTTCTTCCCAAATGGCAAGGACACCAAATCCCAAGTTTGATTCTTAGTAATAGAGTCTAATTCAGCTTGCATTGCTGCCATCCAATGCACACTGTGTTGTGCATCCTCATAACATTCAGGCTCTTCATTATCAAAAGTACTTGCTGCCATAATAAACTCCATGGTATGTGCTGAATCATGCAAACGAGTTTGCCTTCTAGTACGACCAGCCATGGGTGCATCCAAAGGACTATCTTGCATAGTCTGCAAATACCATCTAGGTAACTGTCTAGCATCCTGACTGTGTGCATGCTCTTGCTGAATTTCAGTTTCAGCATGACGTTGAATATTTCGATTAGCCAATGGCTGAATTTCTGCACTTTCCATAGGAGCAGCTAGCTGAACATTGGGTTCATTTTCTGAAGCTCCAGCTGAATCACCAAAAGTAATGGGCAGCAGCCCTTCAAAAACATCACGGGCAGCGTGATATGTGTCCAAACCAACCAAGGATAATTCTGATTTTTCATCAAAAACAACATCCCTATTGACAAAAACCTTCTTTGTAACGGGATCATAGAGTATGTAGCCTTTGCTTTCATTGTTATATCCCATAAAAATGCACTTAACAGCCTTGTTGTCCAAGTTTTTTCTAAGTACCTGTGGAATATGGGCATAGGCAAGACACCCAAAGGTACGAAAGTGACCAACAGAAGGTTTACGATTGTTCCAAGCCTCAAAAGGTGTGATGGTCTTCAAGGCTTTGGTAGGGCATCTGTTCAAAATATGGCAAGCACACATGACTGCTTCCATCCAAAAACTATGAGGCAAGCTTTTTGCCTTCGGCATACATCTGGCCATCTCCATGAGTGACCGATTCTTCCTCTCTGCTATCCCATTCTGCTGTGGAGTATAGGCAATAGTATACTGATGGACTATGCCCTTTTGTTGCAAAAAGGAATTCAACATAGAGGACATGTATTCCCCCCCTCGGTCCGAACGAAGAGTCTTAATCTTGCATCCAGATTGATTTTCAACAAGTGCACTAAAAGCCAAAAATTCATCATACACTTCTAACTTATTTTTCAAACAGTAGACCTAGCAAAAATGTGTAAAGTCATCAATGAATGTGACAAAATAATAACAACCGCCCAATGACATGGTTTGCATAGGCCCACAAACATCTGAATGCACCAACTGCAATCTGGTTGTTGCTCTGAAAGCAACATCATGAGGAAATGAGAAACGATGCATTTTCCCTAAAATGCATCCCTCGCATAAGTGCTCAGGAGGTCTCTCCAAGAGAGGTAAGCCATCCAACATCTGAGTACGCTGCAAAAGCATCAAGCTGCCAAAGTTTACATGCCCCAAACGAGCATGCCATAACTTTGCCTATATCATAGCAGGAGTAAGAGTGGATGTCAAGTATGCTGTCTGATCTCCTGAAAGAGCATCCAACTCATATAAACCATGACACAAAGATCCTGTCAAGACCAAAGTCATGCATTCTTTATCTCTAACCATGCAACGGTCATCATCAAATGTGACCTGCAAACCACAATGTGCCAAAGAAGAAATAGAAAGCAAATTCTTCTTGATTCCAGGCACAAACAAAGCATCCTGCAGGCGGAGAATAGAGCCATTAATGGCTGTGAGTTGAATCTCCCCAATACCACGAACAGGGTATGATGCATTATTGGCACACTGTACCGATTTCCCAACGGGAGGTGCCCTAACTGAAGCAAACAAATCTCTGTGAGATGTAATATATCTAGAAGCACGACTGTCAAAGAACCAAGTGTCAACATCCTCTATAGAGCTAAGTGCTCTATCGGCCCAAGAGATGTCATAACTGCAAGTGTAAAAACAATAGTCCCTGTCCACAACAAAGGATGTGGACTCACTAGCAGTGGAAGGAGTAGTAGAAACAGACATTCTTGACTCCTTCTTCTTCTCTTTGGCAATGCACTTCCTGCACTCAGTGATATAGTGGCCGTGCTTCTTACAATAATGACATTTTCCTTTTTTAGCTTGCGTCCCCCCTTGTGTCTGATTCTACGATGTGCCCGAAGTGCCAGAACTTTGTGGAGCATTTTTCACCTTGCTGTTTTTGCCTTTCTGTCTTGCCACAAAAGGCCTGCTCAGAGACTATAGCATCCACACCACTATTTTTTCTTGTTTGCTCCTCCTCTAGAAGCACACTAACCAGCTGAAT